>NC_132782.1:134982268-135282268 GCF_048418805.1 Vulpes vulpes | reverse complement strand
TTTAGGCTTTTGATGCTGAAAAGATCTAGCACTTGAAATATAAACTAGGTGAAAGGGGAAAATATCTTAAGGACCGAGATTTCTAGGATTTTACAAATGTTTCCCCTTTCTAATTTTTGGATGGGCATTAATTTCTGTGATACACCCCCAGAAAGTGCCACTCTGATAAGCCAGAGCTATTTGGGTCTGCCACATATCTCCTCATTCCTCAGGTCTAGAACTTTGATTCACCTTTGTGTCTGAAGAGGTTTGTCATAGTCCATGAACACAGAGGAAACATCTTCAAACCAGCATATACTGTTGAAAGGACTGAAGACTTGTCATTCTCCGGACAGGTTGCAGAGCACTTCATGTGATTGAAGGGAAGCCTTGTAGCCAAATTGAGCATTTGGAAGCCATGGGGTGCAATTACTCAAAAAAGTCTCAGTGATTGATCACTAGAAACTTTTTACTCTAAGTATTATTTAGAAAATAAATTAAATTAGTTTAAATATTGAATTTACTTGCCTTTTGCCTTACATAGGCAGCTGCTAGGAAGTATTTGATACTAAGTACTGAGAATTATGGCATGTGCCAAAAGGATTTTAGAGTCAGGTTCTAAGTTGTGGTCTAATTAAACAATGAGACCTGACAAAACAGTCACTACTGATGTGTTAACGACTTCCTGGGGCAGTTCAACTTCCCAGTCAAGGCAGAACAAGGGTGAGGTCATCTGCCTTTGGCGAGGCTTTTTTCCCCCCTCAAGAATAGTGCTTTTACTGTTTTTCTCTTTCTCTCTCTCTGTCCCTCTCTGTGTGCTATAAAATCATACCCTAAAACAGTGACCAGAAAGTCTGATTCAGGAGTCTCAAAACAGCAAGACTAAAATTAAAAAAAAAAAAAAAAAAGAGTTCTTAACAATCATATAAAAATATGCAAGAAAGAAATAGCACAACACAGCCCACAGCCCTACCAAATAGAGGCATAAAGTGAGGCAAAGGAGCTCGACAGCATGAAAACACACATCGCCGCCATGAATAATAGAAAGGAAAAGGCAGAGGCAGCAAATAGACTCAAACCCCAACTCCCACATGTGGAAACATCTGTTTGAATTGTGGCCACACCTGTTGCCCTGTTTAGAACAGAGAGACAGATCGAGATGCTGGAGAGATGTTTATCATCATCACCTACCCTGTGTAGGTTTCCTGAAGGTCTTGGTGGCTGCGTATATTTTCGTATTAGTACTTTTTTTTAAGTATGATTTTGAGTTTGGAAGACAGTTGAGACCTTTGAGGCTGTTTTTACTGGACAAAACTTTGTTCTTTCACAACAGCAACAACATAGTGAATTAACAACAGTGAATTAATGAAAAAAGTTTAGCAGAGGCTGTTATGTTATTAGGGCTACGTTGGAATTCTTGTTTCCTAAACAAAGGAAACATTTGTAAGATTTAGCTTAATTATGTAATTGGCTCTGCGTCAGTTCAGATGCGAGATCATCTGCAAATGGTAGACTGGCTGCCTTCAGGCTGTGACTCATGCCTTTTTACACAGAGTAGCCAGATAAAATATAAGATGCCCAGTTAAATTCAAATTTGAGGTAAAGAATGAATTATTTACATACATACATAAAGTGTGGGGACGTAAAGGACAGGGGACATACATAAAGTATAGTAAAGTATATTTGGGACGTTTTTCCTTGCTATAATCCAAGCCTCTCTTTTCACACTATTTTTGTTTTTCAATACTTTGCATCATTCTGCCTTTGTAAGGAAAGGGAATATAAAAAATTACACATGTGACACAAACTGAATTAACAACAACACAAAAAATATCTATTTTGGAAAACGAAGACTTCCTCTGCAAGGGTTCTATCTATCGGGGGTCTTCACACAGTCTATAAAGCCACACAGTCTCTCAAGGGTGGGGGCCTAAACCCAGACCTGCAGATTGGAGCTTCAGCTTCCTTTGGCTTGGGATAGAGACTGGCCCTTGGGTGATTCTAGTGCATGATTACTGTTGGTCATAATCTTCAAAAACATTTGTCTGTCTATCGTATGTACAGTATTGTTAATTACTAAAAATTCCCTCTCACACTTTCCCCATAATTATGATTACATCTTAGAATATGTCCAAGGGAGTCTAATTTAGACAGGTAAAACTGATTCACTCATTTAATCATCCTAGTAAGGATTTATTCACCTTCTCGTCCTCTAAAACACTGAGCTTTCTTTTTAAGTTTTTAATTCAGCAAACATTATCCTACCTGCCTGCTTCCTTTGGGATTTCTGCATGGTTTATTCTAATTACTCCCGATGCCAGACCTTGTGTGCTATGAACAACTTCAAAGAAAAAAAAAAACTAGAAAAGGAACAGTGAGGTGTTTCTTGCTTCCTTTCTTTCTTTTTTTTTTCTTTTAAGACACTGTATCAAGGAGACAAGATAGCATTTTGTTCTCATAATGTGATAGACAAATCATATGGATAATCTATTAGGATGATGGATGGTATAAATTTTAATAGGAAACATCAACCGTAGTGAATCTCTCCTACAATGTCTTTGAAAGTGAACTGCCTCTGTTTGGTCCAAATTTAACAGACCTAAGTTTAAAATTTCTCTGGATATAAAAATTTTGATTAATTTTAATTACATCCATTGTAAGAATCAGTGAAATCTTAGTTTTAAACAATTGTTTTGGGAGGAAGTTCCTGAAAATAAATCCCATTTTCTGCCTCAAGGTTAAATAGTGTCTTATGTTCAGTGTCTGCTTATCCCCCTGTCCTTATAAAAATGCACTTTCTCTAGTCTTTGTATCTCTGGAGTTTTTTTCCATAAAGCCAAATTAACCCAAAAGAAATTGTCTTTGTTCTGTTCTGCTTTGTTTTGCCAGACTCTTCATTTTCTTAAAATATATTTTGTTAGAAAGACAATTCTTATATATCTACTATGTGCTAGGATCCACGTCCCTTGGCCTTGTAAGCCATGATTCTTGTCCTCAAAAAGGTCACTGTCTGCTGTTGGTCAGACAAGTGAAAAAACAATCAAAATAACAAGACATGATGAATGCTTTGTTAGTTACATGTATGAAGGGCTTTGGGAGTGAAAAGATGGAGCAACTAACCCACAAGTGCCGTTTTGTAATTCTAATCAAAGTAGAATTTTTATAGAATTATAGAACGAGAAAGTATCCTTCCTACTGGTTAAAATTAAACAGACCTAGTTTCAACATTGGACTGCTACTTGCCAGCCATACGACATTTAAAAAATTACTTAACCTTCCTGAACTTCAGTTACTTCTTCTATAAAATATGGATATTAATCCCTATAAGGTTGCCGGCTGTAAGAATTAAATTAAGGAGCGAGTTCCTGGCCACCTCTGCTACCACTGGCTGACATTCATTCTTGAGCTGTGGCAAACATTTCACGCATATTATTCAATTAACCCTCACAACTGCCCTTCGAGGTTCCTATTACTCCTGCTCCCATTTTACAGGTAAGGAAATGAAAGTGCCCCAGGTCACCCAGCGAGTTCTTTGAACTCAGGCAACCTTCAGGGTCTCTCTCCTATAATCACAAACTGGAGCTGCTGTTCTCCTCACTTTTGCAATTATTGTTATGACTCTCACATTGAAGAAAAATCCAGCATCACCTGGTTGAAGCTCCTTCTTTTATAGATGAAAGATCAGAACAGAGGGGGTAAGATACTGGAAGAAATCAGAGTCAATAAAAATGTCTAAGACTAAGACTTCTGTGGAGGTGCACAACATCATATCACCATCCATTTTATTGTTGAATGTTGGTTGTTAAATTGCAAAAAGGTTATATTCTTATATACATATTATGTAATATATAGTAACATATATTATATACATACATATTACATATATGTATCTAAAAATGAAAAATCATAAAATAAAATATCACAGGTGATTTCTGTGATTCGGAAATGATCTTGGCTTAGGTATATGAACAAAGAGCCCTTTCCTGAGTGCGGGGAGCTCAGGATCATACTTACCCCTCTGTGTGTTCCAGAGTCATATTGCCTTCAGCTACTGAAGGAATGTTGGATGTCACCCTGACCTAATCCTACATATTATGGAAGCTGAAAGTGTGGTCAGATAGTCCAAACAGCTGATGGATGTTTAGAATGTCCTCTGAACAAGAAAATTAAAATCAAATTACTTACTTCATTTCCTAAACTGCCTATCAAGCAAATATATATATATATATATATATATATATATATATATATATATATATATAGGCTTCTCAGTTAGACTCACCTAACAATTTAATTCTCTTACTATCCTACCCAATGTTTGCATCAAAGAAACTGAAAAATAAATGTAAATTTCTTTGTCATTTAGTAAAGGGAGAAAGTATCTGAAAACAAATTCCCCTTTCACTGGACAAATAATATTTCCCCAGAAATGACATTACATCCACTGAAAAAAAAAGATAAAAGACACCAGATTACCATACCCAATGTTTTCACGTATCTGTTGATTTTCCATTATTATTATAATTGGGTCTCTACAATGTAACTTATACTGCGCTGGTCCCTATATTTGTAAGGTTTAATTAAATTCTCACAAACAACTCTGCAAGGTAGGCAATCTTATTTCCACTTTGCAGATAAGGAATCTGAATCTCCAAAAGATTAAATAATTTGCCTAAGGTCTTCTACCTTATTTGTGGCAGACTCAGGACCACAGCTCCGGCTTCACTGACCCCAAAGCACCTGCTAACCACATGTTAGGTGGCCTCTCAAAAGACGATGGGTTGAAGTCTTAACTGAAAAAGAAAAAAACAAAACAAAAACAAAACTAGAAAAGAGAACAAGGTGTGGCTGGGCCAGGAATAAAATGCAGATCTGTAAATCCTCTTGCTCAATGACTGTGGACATTAAGCCCCATCACTTGGGTTGGGAAGAAAATGTAGCACACAGAACAGGAAGGCTGAGAAAAGTACTTGCCAAGGGCAATGACAGGTCCTTGAAATCCATACCTCTTTGGAAGAGACCTTCACTGCAGACTATACTATAGTACCTGCATCACATCCTCCACCTCATAAGTCAGTAAAGCAATATTTAAATATACCTGACACCATCATACCACCTCTCCTACTTTTGCTATTCATCTTGCCTTTGGTTGGTGATGCAAATCACCTTGTTCTTCTCTGTAATTTTTGAGAAACAAAGCCCATTCAGAATCAAATATATGTCAAGCATATTCTCACTAAGAGAAATTATAATATTTCGTATTTGAGTCAGTTGCAGGAAGAGGTTTTTTTTTTTGGAAGAGTTTTTTTTTAGGTCAACTTAAACATGCATAGGTCAGAGCAGGAATGGGTGTCATGGTTAACCATGATGAAGCAGACATATCCATGTTTATATGATGTTTGTGAATATGATGCAAATGCATTTCGTGCTGGCTAAAAATATTTTTAAACTCGAAAGTGGAGAGAAAAAAAATTCACCCTGAGTCACTGATTCTATATTTTGTGGAGCAGAATTAAATTGTCTAAAATACTGCATAAGGAAGATCACCTGGGGACTCCTGTTCACACAAAGACTTTTTAAATCCTCCACCGAATGCCACAAATTTTTTAAACTTCAGAAATTCGGTGGAGATGCCAAAGGGTCTTTAAGCAAAGAAGAAGTAGAAATCAATGCTAGAATTATGATTTTCAACAGGGTATTGACAGCTATAATAAAGTTATTGCAACTGGACCTGGGAATGTAAAGTCAGTTAATGGACTTTATTTAGACAACATCAGATAAGGGCATTAGTAATAACTGTTATCTTGATGGATAACCTTAAATTCAAGAAAATGTTTCCCCAAACATGAGTTGTTGTGAATTCCTTTCCCTTTTATCTTACAGTAGGCAGAAGATTGCAACCTCCTATTATGAAATAGCATCATAAAATGCAGAGCACAGCTACCCTGACTAAACCCACCTTTCTCCTCTGCTGATACAGACAAACTAGCAGTAAATGCTTTTTGAGCTCCTGGCGTGCAGATAAATTCCTACGGATGTCCCCAATTGGACTGGGAGATTGAGAGACTCAAGGGAGAGAATAGCTGAAGCCAGGAGAATTTAACATGGCAATTAGCAACCCTTTGGCTTCCCTAGACCCTACAGCACAAGACAGGATGCAAGCAACCAAAAATCTCTGCAGCCAAGTAGATGATAAATTGGTTAGGTCCCAGGGGTTGTTGGACACAGTTATTATCCAATGGCAGGCCTGGATGTTGTGGAAGTCTATGTAGTAAGGTCAGAGAATGAAACACAGGACTCTAAATTCCCAAAGAGAGTGCCTTTGCTCACAGCTCAATTGTAGAGGCCTTTCCCCTCATTTTGGAAGGCTTTGGATCACATAGTATAATATAATCTGTATTACCTTCTCCATCTTAACAAATAGCCTCCAAAACACTGAGTATGTAAAGCCTTGCAATCATTATCGCCAGTGATTCTCTTCTTAAAAAGTTAGAAAAGTAAAAGATCAAATTTAAATTAAAATATTTAAAGACTTTCAGGTTTTTTTTTTTTCTATAAGCAGAGGGAGGATATGTGGAGGAAGAGGAATCTTAATCCTTTTTTCCTATCGATGCCAATAGCTGCTTTGAGACATCATTTTAACTACCATATTATGATTCATACAACTGTAACACAGTATTGAAATTCACTTTTTATATTTCCTAATTTTCTGGAGCCTTCATTACCTCATCAAAAAAAATGAACCTAATATTATTCTTTACTTCAAATGTTGCTCTGAAGATTAAACGGGTTAATACGTGTAAAATGCTACAAGAGTGCCTGTCACTGAGGGGGTTATGTGTTATATTGAGGATGGTGGCTGTGGTGGTGGTGGTGGTGATGGTGATGATGATGAAGAGGAGGAGGATGGTTTTCAAATGTCATTCTAGCTCGATTGTATAATCTCTGGAGCAAGAGCCGTATATACCCTCTTTGTGGCAAAAACCCTAGCATTGAAGCACAATGCCTGAAGTGCAATTAATATTTATTGATTGATGGAATGAATGACTACATGAGTTTTTTAATGCTGAATTCCACACTTGTGTTACTATCGATTTAACTTAATTATGAGGATTATTAGGAGTCATTAAAAAGAAAGTGGAAAATGGATTTAGTGAAATCAATATCACAGGGTACATTTATTGAAGGACTACTACGCGTAGGGCACAATGCTAGGAATATCAACTTGCAATGGATATAAAAGAGAAACAAAATACAGAGGTAGCCTAATATAAAGATAATTTTCTAACTGGCAAAATAAAGGAGTCATGTGAGAATCTCATGAACAGACTTTTCAATTCTATTTTTTGCAAATTTCTAATGTTCCTCAAATTGTCAATAACAAGGGTCTCTCATTCTTCCTCATTTTCTTGCCTTCTTTCCCCCTCTCTCTCTTCCTTTTCTCCCTCCCTCCTTTTTTCTCTATCAGTGTCCTCAAAGGCTACATCCTTAGAAGAAGAAGGGGGGGTGGGGGTGGGGAAAGCCCTGGAAACATTTTTTTTTTCTATTTATGTTGTCCCTTAAGATTTTCCATTTAGATCATATTTTAATTGAAACTGCGCCAATTCTATATGTGGGATCTGCAGCTTTGACCAAGCAACATTCCTGATGGACCTGGGTCTCAGGATTGAAGGAGGCATCTTTCCCTCTCCAGTTAGTCTCTCTGATATTCAGAGCCCTGGACTGACATTTGGTGGGTTATTTAGCAATGTCAATATTAAAATGGAAGAGTATTTCATTTTTTGAGCTTTTTTATCTTTTGTAATCCTTTGTCCTCACTGCCTTTATCTTTCACTGGCATTTCAAAATACTCAGTCCCCAATTTGGAAAACACTTAGGAAGGTGAAGGTCAGCCATGGATGGGTGAACACTGTTTGGTCTGATTTCAATAGTCTGGTGTCTACATTTAGAGCTCTCTTGAACTTGTAAAATCTTAGCTCAGTGCAACAGTTCAGAAGGAAGTGCCTGAAAATGAATCACATTTCCTGCCCTAATGCTGCTACACATTGTCTGGAGTTTAATGACCAATTTTTTCTTCTGCCTTGACAAATGCCACTTGCCTAGCCTTGTTGTGCACAAAAACAACTAATTTGTGATTTTGTTGTTGTTGTTTTCTGTTTGTTTTTGTGGTTGCTTTGTTCTGTCATGAATACTTGATTCCACCACTGTCTAATTTACTCAGCAGACAGTTATTAATTGATACTTTGGGCTAGGCACCCGAGGACACGGCCTAAAACTGCACATAATCCCTGTCCTTCCACTCAAGTAGCTGCCCTCCTACACCTTCACCCTCTGTGTCCCTTACCCTGCTCTAGTTCTCTTCACATCATATATCTGCCTCAGTGTTACATATTTATTCGAATATTGTTTTGTCTTTTCCACTGTACTGTAAGTATGCCTGGGACAGTGCTTGGGCAAGGCAGGGACACAGAAAATATCTGTTGAATTAATTAATGAACAGAAGGAACACTTTATCCATCATTAAATTTTTAGGTCTGGGTAGTGGTCACAGGAATGTGTGTTTTGTGACAAATCATTGAGCTGTACACCTTTTTGTACACTTTTGTGATTTGTGGGGTTTTGATGTTTACATTACACTTCATGATAAAGAAAGCTAAAAGAATCCCTAGCTTCTTTTAAGCTCCGAATCACATTAAATTATTTATTTGCTGGCTACACCAACTAGTTCTTAATTGCCAGTGTCAAAAAGCGCTGCCTGAATCAAATCTCTACATTTTATGCTGTCAAGGCTTAATCTAGGTAGTAAAACTTACAACCAAAAGTATTATTGAGTGGCTACTCTGTTTATGTCTCACTATGTAAAAGCAAGTTTCAAGGGCATCAACTTCTTTTGAATATGACAATTCTTCACCGGCCAGCAGCCATCAAAAACATAAGACTAAGTAGCCTAACTTCTCAGGTCCTGATTATACATACAGAGCTGTCGCCATTGGAGACACCCACTTGGGTGAAGGAATGATGCCTTAACTGTGGTTCACAGAGGAAGGTGGGTAGACCAAATACTTAGTAAGATAGAACTTGTTCCAGACTGGAAGTGGGTACAAAACTATATCCAGATTCATTGTAAAAAGTCACAGATGCAATGAAAAATTCCAATTTGGCTTCAGTATTTAAAATAAATTCATTTGATGAGTGTGTTCTGCTTTTTAGAACCATAAATCTGTTTCATAGATAAAATGTGGCTGGCAAGGTTGGTGGGGATTCAGCATGGAGAATGAGATGGTACATGCTTTTGGCATTCTCATCATTGCGATCCCCCTCTGCAGTGCGTCCCAGCAAGACATGACCTCCACCTGCAGCAGACGTCACCCACATGTCCGTGAGCCAGTGCCAGGATTTAATGCCTGGGACTACGGTTCTATTTGATAAACAGGTTAGGGTCGGTAGCATTAAATAAATATTTTTATTGCTTATGAAAGCCACTATTTTAGAAACCAAAGAAAATAATTATGTGCTACTTAAGGGAGGTTTATTTCAAATCCTAGCTAGGGCCCCACTGTGGCCACTGCTTACATTTTTCAAAATTGATTTTCCACCACATAAACAGTTAGTCTAAAGTTACGTGTGACACTTCCTCCCAGTAACAATGATACAGTGTCTTCGAAACATTTCCTGGTATTTCTCATTTTTTCCCTCTTTCTGTGATGCTCAGTTCTTTAACACATTCTTTCCAGGAGACTTAGCATTTTACTATGCTAAGCTGTGACCCAGGAAGAGTGGGAATCAGGAATCTCTAGAAGCAGAATTTTAGCTGTTCCTTGGAAAGGAAGGCTCTACTTGCATTCGTCTCCCCTCAATAAACATTAATCACTCTCACATACGAAGCACTAAGGCCTGCGCTAATCGCTTGCTGTTGTATTAGTCCCCAAAGCAAACTTGGGAAGGAGAAGTTGGTCTTTAGAGTTTATCCGAGCTCCCTTCCTCTCTCCTCTCTTAGGAATATTTACTATCTGTTCCTTCCCTGAGCTCCCCCCCACCCCCCCCACCACCACGTCCCAATGCACTAGCTTCCCCTGGCTGGGCCTGCAAATCCACCCAGTCCCTCCCACCTGGTGTGATGTCACAGTACTGATCTGTCCAGCTTCTTCCAAGTTCACCTGCCTCTGTCTTCAGCAAGGTGATCTCTGCTTCCTGGGTCCCGTGGTAGCTATGAAAAGAGGTAGGTCGAGGTGTTAATATGTGACAAAGGACCTACAGGTGTTTTCGAGGCAAGTGTCAATGGACGGACAGGCCTCAGTTGCCTTTGATACTCCCTATTAGGGTCTGAGTGACCATCTCATCATGTATAAGCCTCGGTTTTCTCACCTCTAAAATGGGGTTGCCAATACATATCCTATGCTGTTATGAGGCTCAGATAGGTAAAATAGGTGATTGCTTGCCTACTGTAAGTTTTGCAACTGTATAATACCGTTTTAATTAATGAGATGGGGAAGATTTAATCCTTCCTGACTCTCAGTGGGAAAGTTGTCACTTGCCTCACCAGTGTGCAGTGCTCTTCCTGGACGGCAGAGGATGGTTTGTTTTCATGACTTAAGAAACAAGTACCCCGTTTCTCAATTTGAATCCCACACCCAGCCCCCTGCCCTTAATCTTTCCATTCATAAAGGCTCTAGCTCCAGCAACCCCTCAGTGTGAAAACTCTCTGAGAAGCACAACTCTCCTTGGGCAGGTGGCTTACCGTGGAGAGCCAGTGTATACACAATGATAGCATTTATAACCTGAGAGTAAGAACCTTGCCTCTGTTCCAGGCCTGCAGCCCCACTAAATTAATTCAGGGCAAGTGGCACTTGAGAGGGATGGAATATACCTCAAACTCATTAAGAACCTCTGGCTTGAGAGGCTGAGTGTAACTGAATATTGCCTGGCAAGGTGTGACATCTAGGTGGAGCTTGTCGCCAAGAGAACCCTCTCCATACAAAGTTCTCGAGGGTGGGGAGGGCAGAGTCAGGGGGTGTCTACCCTTCAATAGCTGTGCCTTTACTTTCCAAGTGTTTCTAAAATATACACTTTGAGATGCCAGAGAAGAGCAGAGAAAGAAGGAGAGGATTCCAAAAGCTAATACACTGAAAAATCCAACATTGCCCAGTCTTTACATTAGCACTGCTAGCTAGAGTACCAAATACCACGTTTGGCCTCTGAGGAGGGACGCTGAGACGAGCCTTCATTCAATGAGGCTCAGGTCAGTCGGAAAGGTTATGTGGCCAAAGCCACAGAATTCTAACGTTGGTGGGTTTTCTGGTTTCCCCTCATATAGAGTAAACTCGGGGCTGCGATTAAAATGGAATCTCAAAGAAAAATCCTACTATTTTCCTACTATTTGGCCTTGGGGCCAAATTCAGTAGGAAAAAGATTTTTATTGACTTAAGACATTGCCACTGATACGCCTAGCCATGTCTTGATAGACTTTGGTCTAAAAAAAATCTAAATGCCTCAGATCTCTAGGTTAAAGGGTTAAATTTAAATCACACTGGCGTAACTTCCTTATTAAAATTTATCATGAGAGGGAATTCACAGGAATAGAGGATCCCGCATGTCCTGCATATCAATAAAATGATTACTTATCATTGTATTTAACGAATTGGTTGCAATCAGTCTAATATTACATCAATCTGTTGCTGTTTTATGGTGGTTAGCATCAGATAAGGAAAATATTGTGGGTAAACTTCTCAGTTCCAAGGACTGTCGGAAGACTTCCTAGCCAACTCTTTGAATTACTGTGGTTCCTAGAAAACTTTATTTGAGAGGTATGTGAGCAGGGCAGCTGCCTCTGTTTTTCTAGCATTACTGCGGCTTCAGAGCAAGAGCTCATGGGCTCATTTGAAAATTCTTTTAGTGTTTTCATCCTCGCTCGTGGCATCACATTATATTTTGGTGTATAGAAAGCTCAGTGTGTGAGGAGGATAATATCATATCAAAAAGAACCCTGGAGATAGCTGTAAAGTATACCAGTTAGCAACTCGGCAGAGAACCTTCCATCAAACAACCTGAAGTGAGGTTGCTTTGTTCATTAAACTGACCTACATGAACCATTATTGCTATTTGGCTCTGAATTATTAAAAATCAGTAGCAAGATTTAGCACACCTCTAACTCCAGGCTCTCCTGTTCTTCAAGATAAAAACAGTCTCTCTTTGTGCTAGTTAGAAAACATATGTGAACGTACTAGCACTCAGCTTCTCGTGATAACCTTGTTAGTGTCTATATAACTGCATGTAACCACTCAGCATGACATCCTTTTCCATTTCTCTTTATGAATAATTTTGTTATACCTCATCCATTTTCTAGTGCTCTTTATTATAGCATGCTACTACATTTATTAGAGTTCCCATCAGAGAATTCTTCTTGTTATCCTTAATAGTGCCATGTACTGCCCTCTCTTGACTGTAAACCTGGCACTGTTCAAAGCACATTTATTAGTTTATAACCCTTACATTTTAAATTCCTGCCAAGAACTTCCTAGGTGAAGAATAAGTTTGTAATAAATATTCACACACGCACACACACACACACCACTACCACCACCACCACCACCACCACCACTTGTATGAGAATTACAGCACCAAGGACCTGCCTTTAAGCCCACAAACATGAGAAACTCATAGGTTAACAACTTCATCATTTATACCTCTTATGACCAGACACTGTGGCCAGCTTTAAGCAGCAGGTCATTCCATTTGATTCTAGAATGCATTCTTGGATTTCAAGCTTTGAGTTGAATTGGGGGCTCTGTTGATTCTGGCGCCATAACACTGCTATCCTGGGTTTTGTTGTATGGACTACCTCATCCTCACTAGAAACAGAAATAGGCTGAGAGTATATAGAACCCTTAGTTTTTTATGATTTCTCCACAATCTAATCCAAAATCCTTCTGAGGCTGGCCAGATTAGGTATTAGTTGCTTGACATTGGCAAATTGCCTATTTTGGGGCTTCTTATAAGATCACCTTGGAAATAGGCATCCATATGAAGAGATAATGGAAAATGAGCAAGTAGCATGTCCCTTGTCCCATCACCTGATGTGAAGAAATTTTCTTCTCTCAAGGAATGGAGTGGTCATCCTGTGCTTATCTTCTATTCTTCGGAGGGAGGAGTGAAGAGTTTAGAAAAGGAAGCACATTGCCAATGGAAGCAAGAAGAGTGAATATGAGAAGGAGAAACAGCAGGGAGACCCTTACTACCATTCAAAGAAAAAAAAAACCTTTCAGGAATGGAAAGTGTCAAATGCATCTTCACATATAACCATAAAAATCACTAAAAACTTTCATCACTTTTGTGTCACATGGATTTACTTCTTCTTTCTCTAAACAATAAAATACATTGTTACAGGAAGATGTAAGGGTGCATATGCCAAATATCTTATACCTTTTGGAGCTCAAAAAGCCGTTATTATGTAGTGGCTCCCCAAAGTCTTCATAGATAGTAAGAGGCAGCCATTGACAATAATAATGGGACCAGGTCACGTGGGGGAGATGCACTGGGCTTCATTCATAATTAGATTCTGCTTTGATTCCCAGAGATGTGTGTTCTCTACCACCAAGTCCAGGAACTGCTATACACATCATCGGACAAACAAGAGGAATGTCCTCTCCACCTCCTGTCATTATTAGCTGTTATTTCTTATTCCACACTAAAGCTTCTTTTCCTGTCTTTCCCCACCTCCCCTTGCTCCCCCACCCCCACCCCCCCATTGCTGTTGGCATCAAGAATATACAAGTTGTTTGTTTTCTGGGAGGATTTGTGCCTAGTATCCTTTGTCACTGTTATTACCATTTCATGCTCACAAGCAGAGGTGGCGGTTTTAAAGACAAAATATCCAGAGGTGGGAGGAGCTTACAATTGGATGTATCCCAGTTGGTTATTTTTGTGCGTTTATACAATGACTGTCAGAATGGTGGCAGTTTTTTTCCCCCCTTGGTCATCCACAAAAGACAAACAACACTTCACACCCCTCTTCCCTTTCCCCTACCCACCTGCTTCCTGACATTGAGTTCTCCACAACTGCATCCGTAAATCCTAATTGCATGATATGTTCCATTTTCAGCAAACTGGAGGCGGTTTCTTAAGTGTCTAGTTAGAGAATTGCCTGCCAATCCCTGTAGTCCTTAAGATGTGAATTCTGAAGTATACTCAAAGATAAAGCTTCAGTGATGTCTTACAAATTTGGTATCGATATTCAGGCACAAGAACTGGCTCATGAAATCTTAGTGTAAGGAGACCTCCCTGACTATATTGTCTAAAGGAAAGACCAAGTGAAATGGGTCTTACAAGGCATGCAAGTATTAGCTGCATAATCAAGAGAGGTGTGAGAGGGAGGAAAACTAAGAAAATTGGCAACCTTCCAGAAGATCCCTTATGCTGGTGAGAACAGAAGGCAGAAGAAGAGGAGGCATAAATGTCAAGAAGATGGAAAGCCTAGCCTTAAGAAAGATGAGTGGCCAAAGGGGACCAGAGGCTTGGACTTACACATGGGGTTAAAAGCCAGCAAAAGGAGAACTAGTCGGTGACTCAGCATGAAGTAAGGAGGCCAAGTGCAGGTGTTTTTTTTTTTTTTTAATATATTTCATTCAGTGTAGGAACTTGGTAGGGGTACAAAACAGTAAAAAAGGAGCAAAAAGATCCACTTTTAAACCCAAAAAAAATCTCAGCCAATTACCACTAAAAAATTGTTCAATATACATTGAAAATGAAATTGATGGCTATTTGATTATGACTGATTTGTACATAATGCATATTTTAAACAGACTCACAAAACTGCCCCCAGATGCACATGAATCCCTGCTTAAACACAAGATGCCAAAGACGTGTTCCATCTGGAGCTTCTCCATGGGCAGTTTTTATTGAGACTTAGGCGCCCTGTCTCTTACTTTGGAAACCTTCCTCTAATCAGAAGATTATGATTTTTCTTATTCTTACTCTATTTTGTTCCCATATCACCTCATTAGTTTCTTGAAAGTGTTTCCAATTCAAGCCATTTCTCTTGCCCTTGGTGAAAGTGTTTGTAATTGTCGATCCCATATTTGGTTCAGTGCTGAATGATCATTTCTTTTGATCTTCATTACTCACTGTTGGACCTGCCCAGAGAACTTGGATCCCAGGAAAAATTAGGTACAAATTGTAGGTTTACTATTGATCTCTGTGGGGAAATTGCTTACCTCAACTTCTTGAGCCAACTTGGGAACAAGTTAAGAAATACTATGGTTAGATAAAATTCTGAATTCCTGTGATGATTGTGAAATTTTTCTTATAATTACTTTCCTGTGTCACTGGTGAGAGGTAATTAAAATGGGTCCATGAAGGTGGCTTCTTAACATTCTTAAACTATGGTTTTTTTTTTTCACTATGGTTTTTATAAGCATTATTCAGCTCCTTAATCTCATCTACCATTACACCCCATCACTTCCATATTCTTCTTCACATTGGAATGTACCTGCCCTTTGCCAAATCTGGCCTGTCTTAGATGCCAAATACTAATTCTTATAATATTTTACCTACCAGGCAAATGCTATTCATTTATATATCTCTAGATCTGTAGAGCCTGTATTATTTTTCCCCAAGTTTGAAAAGTACTCATTTCCTTAAAAGAAACCTAAATTTATTCTATTCAATAATAAATTTAAACGTTGTCAACTTCATTTATCAGTGTCCTCTAATTCCTAGATATTAGTAGATGTGTGTAACCATCATTGAAAGTCTAATTTTTGGTTTTTGGAATGCATGTTATTATTTTCCTTTAGCCCTTTGACATTCTGGAATTGCAGTCCATCAAAGTAATTCAAGTATTGACAGTAAATGGAGTTCACACTACAGTTTCCATGTGGATTTACTTCTATAAACCTTTAACTAAGATTTCTAGTGAAGATTGCACTCTTTGCTCAACCCGAACCAAAAGGCTATGGAAAAATTCACGAATCTGAAGGTTGGCCAATATTCCAGTGTCAGTGCCATACCTTGCAATATATAGCTCTATTATTCATTTGTAAGTTTGCATGATTAAATGGATGCATATTGATAAGTAAACTTTTCTTCATGGGTTTCTTGTTATGAAAGTCTTTTATGTTACTTGAATCAAATAAAATAGTCCAAACAGAAACAGGTTGTTTGCTTAATGGTCTGTGAAACTAGGACCGATGATTGCACTTGTAATTTCTGGCGCTGAGGCTCTCAAACATTTAATAAAATCATCAGATTGCTAAAATTTCTCCTCCTTTTGTCTCTGCACCCTGTTATGGCTCAGAGATTTAATTTCAATAATGTAATCAATAGTGTGATGAAGAGATTGTGGCTCTCTTTTCAGAGATGCATTACACAGAGAAATACAGGGAACACCTTTCTCAGCTTATGTGGAAGAGGATATAAGCAGTGGACATCCATTCTGACCCTCCTTAATTCTGCTCAAAAATCCCTCCACTCCTTAACTCATTGCTCTCCAAATCTTATTATTGTTCATTCCTACCTCTAAAAAAAAAAAAAAAAAAAATCAAATCACAAACCAGCCTTCTATATATGTACTTTATTTATCAATTATAAAACCTCATAATCTCTGAATAGATGAAAATATATGCACAAAATATAAATTTATAAGAATGAGATAAAATTAACATTATTTTGGAAGATCATTAGCGGATATCTCAGTTCATTTGTTCCATTTGAAGTTCATTGTCATGATAGTGGATGATAGACCCATATTTCAAATAGCTGTTTAAAAAGTATTTTTTACTCATTTGGAAGAATATCAGAAGATCCAAATAAATATTAATTGTTTTCAACTCAGAAAGAGTTCATTCTGTGAGTGGAAGTATCAGCTTTATATGTTCCCTATATTCATCTGTTCTTGCATTAAGGGACCATCTTCCATCAGTGTTATTTCTTTGCCAGAAAATTTGTGAACCATTTGTACATTTTAGGAGAGTTTTTTTAAATAAAATCTGATAACACAATCTATAAATTCACATCCCTGGCCCTACATAAACCAGAATATGCCACATTACGGGTAAAATAAACAGATGAGTTGAAGGTGACTCTACTAACCATTTCACTCTACGGAATTATCAGCCTTCTTCAGCCTTCTTAGATGGCACATGGTCCTCATGAAATGAGTGAGCACTCTTTAATCTGCTTTAAATCTAGTAAAGGTTAACTTCACCCTTATGATTTTTATGGACAAAAAACATACATTGGAAGTTGCAGTACTTTCTTCTCACCCCTCAATGGGCCATCTTGCACAGTGGATCATGTCTATACATGCAAGTATGGAGATGTCTGTCTTAATTGATAAATCTGAAGTTCAGGCTCATATCTTTTCTGCTTCTTCTCTTTTTTCTTTTCTTTTCCTTTTTTTTTTTTTTTTAAAGTTATCCTGATGTTAAGGTTCACTTCCATCTCTTTAGAATGAGAGCACAAGGAGCTATTTGGAGAGCTCTGGGTATGTGGGCAGGTCTTGTCTACTGAGGCCTCTGCTTTAGGACTATTGCTTGGAGGACTCTAACTCTTTAAAGGTCTCATACTTTCTCTAATTTTTAATAATTTCTCTGGATGATTTTATAAACCCTGAAGACATCAGGTATATTACCACCCAAATTTCTCTTCTGAGCTATAAACCCATATATGTAATATGGGGCTACTAGACAGCTCCACATGAAAGCCCTACTTTTTTGAAACTGAATTTACATTTTTGATTAATAGTTTTACCATGAACTCTTTACCCAAGTAAGAAAACTTGACCTTCCCTTCTTTGCCTGCCTCATTCATGTCAATAGATTCCTTTTACTCTGGCTTTTAAAATCTCTCCAAGCTGCCACTACTACCCTGCCTTAGTTAATACCTTCATTATTTCTATCTAAATTATGAGACACTTCCCATTTCCTCCAGTCTTTTTATCATACAACAAATCCTCGTACTATTGCTGGATTGATCTTTTTAAGAGACAAAAGCTATGCTGCTCCACTTTGACAACTCTACGTTAATGGTTCCCCTTTGTCCGCAACATAAGAGTTTGCTTCTTAATGGCACAAAGACTTTCCACAGTCTGGCTACTCCCCTCATCTCCTACTTCATCTCCTGCTTAATCCTTGCTACTCTTCTTCCACACCATGGGCTCTGATCATTCCAAATTATTTGAAAATACTGACAGTGCTGTGATTTTCCATAAATCCAATCATTCTAGACTGTCCCGCTGCCTACAGTTCCTCCAACTTCAATTTATGATCATCTGGAAAACTCCAACTAACTTGAACACTTAAATTTTCCACCTCTAAATTCTATAGGCAGAATTGCAATTATTCTATACCAAGCATATATCTTTCACTTCATTTCAATTGATTTACTTATTTTCTCTTCTAGTTTATGGTGAGTACAATCTTAGCAGGAGCCATTTCTCATCTATGTGAATAGAATCTAGCACAAAATCAAGTATGTGGCATCGAAAAATTTCATTATCAGTGTGTATTAGGAACTGGTCTAGGTGCTGAGGATTCAGGAGTGTGCAAAATAGACAAAAATCTCTGAGTTCTTGCAGCACACATTGCGAGTTACAATGGATATGTGATATATTATAACCTATGCAATAATACTCTATAATTCACATCACAGGGATTTAAGAGAATTGTCCCCAAATCACTTTGGAATCACCAAGCTGACCCTAGACTGATAATTAACTCTGCCTCCTAACAAGAAGTCTTGTATCTTATAATCCGATCAAAAGCTCTTATTTTCTGAATATAATTTAATGGCATTAAATTTCAAAAATAAAAAAATGGAAAGATTTATAGAAAATTAAGGACATTAGATTTTAAATGCCTTTTCTGATAATGTCTACTAACTTGCATCTTTTGAGCATAATTTATCTGATAAATAACACCTGGTAAGTAGTAAATACTCAATAGTTATTTGTGAATATAACTAAATAATGATAGCTAATTAATTTGGGTCAAGAATCTACTTGATTTTTGGAAGTTCCCTTCAAGGAATAAAGCTAGATTAAAAGTTGAATGAGCTGGAGTTCATATTAATTTCACCATACGCATTTTATGTGATGTTCAATGTTCTACTTCAATCTTTACAAATCACTGGTCCACAGGCCTGATGCTTCTGACAATTTTTAAATTTTGCCAAACGTAATAGTGATAAATAACTATGTGCCAGATCCTGTATAAAGGGTTTTCTTCCCCAGTTTTATTGAGATATAATTGACATAATGTACAAAGTGTTTTGCATAAATTGTCTTACTGAATCTTTACAACAACTCCATGAACTAGGTTCTATTATTCTTTCCACTTTACCTATAAGGAAACCGAGATTCAATGATGCTTAATAATCTGCCTATTATCACATTGCTAATAAATAAGAGAGCAAGAATTTGAACTCAGAGATTTTGGCCTTGAAAAGCCCTGGCTTTAACCTCTGCTTCCCTGTATCTCATGCAAGGCACTGATGCTGAAGGACAGGACTTGAAGGTTAATGAAATCTCCAGACCCTGTCTGCAAACATATCTGTTTTCTACCATCATTGAGGGCTAGGCACAAATAACACACAATAAAGAGGGGACATGTTGAAGAGCAGAGGTGCAAAACATGGCCTGGACATGGAAGCTACCAGTCTTTACCCTCAAAGAGTTTTGAATAAGAACCGGTCATTGGCTCAGGAAGAATCAGGAGGACATAGTACCACAGTAAAGTGGAAATTGTTTGTGGGAAAAGACAGGAGAGCTACTTGCTGCCTCTGCTTCATATCAGGTTCAAGTTCGTGCTAGTGTGTTCAGTGTTACGGTGTCCTCAAGGTGTCTGGAAGCAGCAGAGCAGGCTGGATGGAGGTGCCAGGAATGCATCCCTGCCAGTTTAGATGGGTAGATTTAATATAAACCAGTCTATCAGGCTAGCTCTAGTTACCAAGCATGATTCTGATAACTGAGGCTTAGGCAATCATGTTTTGATAGAGTACTGAATTTGTCTTTGGTGAGTTTAGAACAGAATGAGACAAATGGATATGACAGTGAAGGACTGGGAAAGATGATGGCAGGGAGATGGGTGAAGGGAGCACCAGGAACCACAAAAATCCCACCTATTTAGTCTATGTGTATTTCCACGTGTAGTAACTTTGTGAACTCCTAAAGGTGTGTCCACCTCACACGTGAGTTCTAGGTGATGACCAAGAGCATTGCCTTGGAGGTGGATCTATGCTCAAATCTAGGTTCCATTTCTTACTACTCTGCAAGTTTACCTCACCTGAACCTTGGCTTTCTCTTCTTTGAAATGGGAATAAAAATCTCTCTCAAAACTATTGTAAGGATCAGACAGACAGATAATGTATAATGGCCCTGGGGCAGGCCTAGGAGATAGCAGGTGGTCAGTAAATTTCAATTCTCCTTCTCCTCACTCAGTAATTTCACTACAAAAGTGAATGAACCATCTATGAACAGTTAGATACACACACACACACACACACACACACACACACACACCTTACTGGCTTAAAGGAAAAAAAGAGGAAACAGCCACTATTCAAACGTGGAAAGTAGAAGGATTATGCTCTGATCCCGTTTTCTTCCTATATGTCATGCTAAAATTTATGGAAATCTTTAAAAAAGAGATTGCTATCCAACAGTCACAGAACTCAAAGAGCAGACTACCAAGGGTCCACTAGGGAAGTACCTG
Organism: Vulpes vulpes; assembly: GCF_048418805.1. Classification (NCBI taxonomy): domain Eukaryota; kingdom Metazoa; phylum Chordata; class Mammalia; order Carnivora; family Canidae; genus Vulpes; species Vulpes vulpes. Next base: position 135,261,584 of record NC_132782.1, on the reverse strand, counting down.
GTCTACCCACTTAAGCTGATTCTTATCTTTGGGAAACGTTGTTTGGAAGAACCTTCAGATTTTCTTTAGAGTCAACCATATGTAATCCTAAATGATTAAGACTCTTTGGGAAATAAGATCTGAGACTAATATCTGCTTGAGATTTAAGTTAACCAAGATCGAAACCACTGCTGGACATGCTACCCTCAATCCAGAGTGCATCCTCTCTCCCACTTGGGATTCATCATTGTCTGCCTCTCCCTTTCTGTAAGTATGATGGCATTCCACACAGTTCTATTTCTGGTCACTAGATTGTGTCTAGTAAAAATATAGAAGTGGAATATCCTACTTACATTTGCTCTCTGACTACACGTGATGCATAATGACTATAATAATTATGTTTTATGCTAACCTCTAGGTACCTCAAAACACTACTTCATTATCAGTGACTATGTCTGGACAAGATTAGAAAATCTAGCCAGCTCTCCAAGATAAGATTAAATAGGAACACATAGTTCTTTATATGCCTCGCACTATTCTCAATGTTTGCCATATATTAACTAATTCAATGCTCCCCCAAACCTTATAAGGTGGTTACTGTTATTATCCTCACTGTGCAAATAAGGAATTTCCAGGGACAGAGTGGTGAAATAATTTTCCCAAAGTGAAGTAGCTGGTAACTACCGAAGCTGCTCTGTGTTCTAATCTACCCTGACATATGGTACCATTCCTGATGGCACTTATAACATTTGCTTTCTGCAAAAGAGTAAAGCTTCCTCCCAGTGACAACATGTTCCTAGTACAATAAAATTCTTGTTCAGTTCCACTCTTTTCCCAACTCCTTGAAGATGGACAAACAACTTTCTTACAATATGGAGAAGTATTATCGCAAAATTTACTGCCAGGTTGAGACCTTGCATGCCACACTAAATTTTTATGACAGTTATAAACACCTAAAAAATCTAAGTCTATCACGGGACTGCTTATAAATCCTAATAATAACTCAGGCCAAGCAGCATCATAAAAGAGTAGAGTGGCTCAAGTTGAGTAAGCAAGAACAAAGGTTTGGATGATTCCTTTAGTTTGATGTGTGGCTCTTCTTGCCTTTCTCTGCAAGATATTTGGAGAGGGTGGGCGGCTGAGCAAGGAGGTAGAAGAAACAGGAAGCTTCCCATAGGAGCCCCACCAGATCTCATTTTCTGAACTCCAGTTTTCTTTTAAGTAAAATGGTATTCAATACATTGTAACGCCCTTTGAAATTCCATCTTGCTAAATCCGCTCAGGATTTAGGAGGCCAATTTAATAAGTGATGGTAGAGTTCCCGCCATCTGAGTGCTGCCTCAGGACTTATTCCCCCGTTGTGTGTTTCTTTTTAAGTACTGGAAGGCCTGGGGAAATACTAAACAGAATTATAAAAATGAATTATACAAGCTATGACTTTAAAGTAATGAGACTAATTCTACAAGCCACACCTGAAAATCAATGCTATTGCCATAATCGTACTGGCGCATTTAGTCAAAAAGGCACAACACACAATCAGAGGGATTAGGGAGCAGAAAAGGATTAAAAGACTACCCATCAAACTCAGAATAGTGGTCACCTCTGGGATTATAGAAACTCTGGTTTATGCTATAATGTTCTAATTTTTTAAGCATAGGATGTTCATACATTTAAAAAAATCATCTAACACATTCTGGTCTAAAAAGCACCTAGAATAACTAAAAAAAATGGGGTTCAATATTTTTTCCATGAATTTTCCAAGAATGAGATTCTCTGCTTTTAAGAAGTAACCATTCCAAAGCTTTACTTCTGAGGCAGTACTGTGTTCTCACATTACTTCCCTTTTAGGGTTGGCGTAACGATCGGCACTAATAAGAAACAGAATAAGGTTGCTGTGAGTGGGATATCACTGCTCTTTGATGTAGGAATCGAACTCTGTCACATTTCTAATTAGACTTCACTCATTAACCTATTCAGTCAATCTCTCCAATATACTTAAGAATTTCATCGTTCATGGAGTTTCTTTTAGTTGACTTATGACATGATCATCTCCTGTAGTAAGTCCAGTGATTGGGCTCCATATACATTTCTCAGATGTCCAAGAAGAAAATTTACTTTCTCTTCTCAGAGAAAAAGTGAAGAGAAATCATTGAGTCCTAAACTTGAATTTGTCATCATAAGCAAGTGCTAATGGATGATTGGTTGGGGGGGTCTGGTGGGGAACACTAGATCTTCAGGCAGAAATGATCTGTCCGTTGGTCTGGCCCTTGGAAGAGCTGGATATATATTCTAAAATGCCTGTCGTTAATAAGTAAATATTATGGCAAAGACAGGAAAAAGTGTATTTTAATTTTACTCATAGTAAAAATATTGGTCAACATGAAATTAAGTGAGAACAATACTCCTCCTTGTCCCCCTTTGCCCCACCCCAAAATCTCAATCCTATAAAGCCTTTAAAAACAAAATAACATGAATTTATGTGTTTTTTCTAATAACATTTGATCGGTATTTATAATGCAGTACAGAAAGACTTTTTTTCTCTTTGGAAAGACTTTTAAGAGGGGAAAATGGTAATTTACAACATACCAAAGTGTTCAGCAGTAAGATTGCAGAGGGTACCCATTGACACCATGGTAGTCTCTCTCACCAGATGGGTAGAAACAGAGAACAGCAAGGGAAAAATACAGCTTCTCGCTCTCCATAACAACTCCAATGGGGAAAAATAAATTTTTCAGAAAAATCATGTGGAAAAATAAATCTGTAGCCCTTCTTGTTTGATGCAGGTGGGCATTCTGTGTATCTATTCACATATACAATTATTGACAATAAGATACAAGTACAATAGATTGGAATCATTGATGAGAACTTATCAAGTCTTCCTGTAAAGGCTACTGACAGTACAAAGTGGAAGAAAATCCCTGTGGAAGGACCTAGGATAAGACATTCTTGACTCTGTCTTTATGAAATAGTGAAATTAACTGAGAATGCCTCCTATGACTGCACCCTGAGGCCTAGTGATATTCATACATTAACACTCCAACCCTGGGAATTAAGGTATAAATACTAGCTTTAATCCATTCCCCATCCTGCTATTTGACCAGAAAGCCTTGCAATAGTCTGTGCTTGCAGAGATGGTACGTGCGCACTAGCAAATGAGACATCATGGGAAAATTAACTCCTTAAAAAATTCGAATGGGCATGTTTGTAAACATCAGGTTTTATTTATTTTTTTTAACATCCGGTTTTAAATAGAAAATTTTTAACCAAGGGATTTTAAGAAAATTAAGAAACAAAATGTTCATAATTAAGCAAGGTCAAAGGTATAAGAAAAAATTCCCAGACAATATTAAGATGTCTCTAATGGTGAAGCATTCCTGATCATGTATCCACTCTTAGAATGATTTGTGTAAGTGATTGATCAGCTTCTAATCCCCTCCTGACTGATATGTGTACACAAATAGAAGGAGTAGACACTTTGGAATCAGGTCTAGAATCACATATAGCTTCCCTTACTAGTTATATGTCCCTGGTCGAGTCATCTAACCTCTCTGGGTCTTATTTTCTTTATCTGTAAAATGGAAGTAATAAAACTTACTTCACGTAATTGTGTGATATAAACATAATATATTATTAATCTTGAACAAAGTAGGTCTTCAATAGTTGGCAGATAACTTTTTAATTCTATTATCAGCAAAATGAATGCCATTTTAAAAAGAGCTTTGCCTTCTCCTGGGAGTAAATCACATACAGCACTAACAAGAATAGAAAGGACACGGCATCTATTCAACTTCTAGTATATGCCAGGAATTTCATTTTGCACTTTATATACGTTATCTCATGAAATTGTCCCAGTAATCTTAAGAAGTAGGTATTCTTAGCTATGTCTAAAGATGAGATGACTGGAACTGAATTAGATTAGGCATCCTCCTTAAAGTCACACAGCTATAAATGTCAAAGTATCACAGAGTGAGGATTTCTAGAATGCTGCTTATTCGTCATTGCCTTGCTAATTGAGTCCTTGTATCTTTCCAAATTCATTTTTAACCATGATATAGAGTCAGGTGTAATATATATGATCATAAAATTCCAGTTCTCACTAAAGTTGTCTTGCTGGCAAGCTTTGCAAAGAGCTGCAAACACTGCTTAGCAGTTTTGTGACGATGTCCAGAAATTTTAGTAATGCAGAGCTTGGAATTTCAACCTCAGTGTTCCATAGATCTTCTCTATACGGGTTTATTTTTCTTCATCATGGCAAAAGAGAAGACCTTGCATTTTCAAGGTTCAAAATAGACCCTTCCATTTCCTGCATTCCCTTCAAATCGCCTTGGGTGACAGTTGATCAAGTATTCTATACTACGTCAAAACTGTTTGTGGAAAAGCTCCAGGAAACTGTAAATTTCAAAACATGTAGGCTTGTTGTCTTCAGAGTACAATAGCTAATAAAGTCATAAGGGCATCAAGGTCTTGTTCTTACCTTGTCAGCCCCCAACTTACTAAATCTGCAACGATATACACACATTCTCCCTGATGGACAGTCCCACGAAATCTCCTGGATTTGCCAGATCACTGGAACATTTGTATTTTCAAAGTCTGATGAGATTTTATTTAAAAAGACTAATCTTAGAATTGTCAGAGTAACTGTAAAACAATGCACAGTGTGCAATTGGTTTGTCTCTCATTGGATGTTCGAGAACTACCTGAATGAGTCATCATAAAATGTGTCTAGTATAGCACTTTGCATTAAAATACCTGAATACAGTTGCTAAATGAATGAATAAATTACTTCAAGAGTTAAACATATCACAATTGCTTTTCCCCTTTAAAATATATAAAAATAATTTTTGATTAAGGTGGACAGATAAATCATAGTCAACACAGGCTTTCAGAATGGACAAGTTTACTCTCACTTAACTAATTCTTTTTCTTTAAATTTATGATAGTCACAGAGAGAGAGAGAGGGGCAGAGACATAGGCAGAGGGAGAAGCAGGCTCCATGCACCGGGAGCCTGATGTGGGATTCGATCCCGGGTCTCCAGGATCACGCCATGGGCCAAAGGCAGGCGCCAAACCGCTGCACCACCCAGGGATCCCTCACTTAACTAATTCTTAAAGAAACTATTCTTAATATCTATGCTCCAAATGTGTGGAAGTGTATGAAAACCATAAAGCAAGAGCATGCATAATACTACTCTTATGTATTTATAAACATCTTAATCTAGGTAACAATGACTGTTTCATGACCCAAATATTAAAAAGAGAAGGTATAGAGAGTGCTGTGAGCTCAATATTTATTCATTTATAAGCAAAACTCAGTCATTTAGAAACCTACATTTCTATAAGAATGGAAAGAATGAAAGCCACCATGTTTTTTGCTTACCGAGGGTGACCTGTTTAACATATAGCCTCTGTAGAGAATTCCAGATCCTGATGAAGCTAGCCAGACATTTTGGCAAATAATTTAACCATTTCATTTATATTACTTTTTTTTTAATTTATAATTATTCATTGCCTTCAAAATAAAGTCCAAATGCCATAGCATGGCATTGAAGGACTTTAGTAGAAGGACTTTTGCTTTCTTCTAATACTAGCAAGGGCTCTTTGATTTCCTCCAAATGACACCAACTGTGACTTGCTTAATCAAAAGTCACATGTGTTAGAAGGCTGTGAGGGGCTGGCAGGTTGGAAAGGAAGGCTGTAGAACAAGATTCTGTGCAGGGACACCCCAGGCTGTTCCAGAAGGACTCTAAGTTAGAAGTTGTGTGACTGTTCCACATGGGAATGATCTGGAAACACAAGGATCTCAGTGATTCTTAATATTTTGCTATTCTTTTTGCCTCCAGTCTAATAGAAAGGAGGGCATCTCACTAACCCTGCCCAAGACTAGCTGATGAGGAGAAGTCAAATGCAATCCGGTTCTTGCTCTAAGATAGGGGACTGAATGCTGGCAGCAAATATCAACAATTGTCCATCTCCCTGCTATAGCTTTTTTGCCCCTTTCTCTGCTTCTTCAGCCACACAGAACTTGCAGGTCCATGAATTTCTACATGATCTCACCCTGTGCCATCTTTCCCACTACTAAAAGCCCTTTGTTCCTTTTCTGCCTTCATAACATAATTCTAATCCAGCCTCCACAGATCAGTTTCTTCTCTAAGAGCCTTGCCAACATCCCTGCCTTCGACTCTCACTCCCTACATGGGTTGGTGTCCTTCTTCAGTCTTCCCATAGTGTTTTCTGTCCAGTTTGGTTGTACCACTCAAACATGGGTAGTGCTGGAACTGCTGACTTCCCTTCTTCCCTTCTCAGGCCCATCTCTGATGTTTTCTGGAGCTGTCCACTCTTCTCTTTTCACCCTGTGTTCTTTTTTGCACCTTGCGGGCCTTTTGGGCTGGAACCTATTGGGCCCAGAGATGAGTGGTTGTGCTCTTGGGAGGGGAAACCTGGGGAAGAGGTTGTGCACAAGGCCAGGAAGTAGTGTTTCCTCATTGGGCAAGGATTCTTGGTCTCCAATGTGTGGTCTAGGAGGGAGGGTGGCTCATACTCTGGGTGAGCACATCTCTTTGGCCACATGGAGAGAAGAAGAGTTAAAAGAGGGGTTTAGGGCCCTTTAAAGCTTAGTGTCTAGATCAGGGGCCCTGGCTACCTCAGTCTATGGGCAATATTGCCTCAACTAGGCTGTCGGCTTCTTCAGAGGAAGCTATGTTTAGTTTTTAGCTCTACCAACTCCTGTGGGTTATGCATAGGTAGTGTCCTACTTAAGGACTAAAAGAACATGAATTCATGAATCTCAGTTTTCTCTGCAAAATGGAGATAATACGATCTGTCCTGTCCACTTCCCATGGCTGATGTGTGAGAAAGGAAGTGACACAAGAGTGCATTGACAGGAAATAGTTTTTAAAAATTGTTTCTGATAGCTCCTCACAGGTAAATGGACTTATTTTTGTTGACCTCCCAAAACAAGAGAGTAAAGTGTTTGACCGAATCAAATAGGACAGAGTTCAGATTATATACTTAGCTCTTAGCACAGAACCTTAAGAATCAGGTTATGATTGTGAACAACAATGTAAATAGAAACATTAGTATTTTTAATTTCCATAATTTATACTTTTCTATTTCTCATTAAAAAATAATGTTAGGAAATCTATAATTAGGGAACTCAAAGAGGAAGAACAGAAGCACAACTGATGTAGGACATTAATTATTCTTAAGACTCTTAGGTTCATGCAAGATAATCATTTTCATGCACCAATTTCAGGCTGAACTCTACTTTGAGTGTGATTATAACATAATTTTATTTTCTTGGAGTTGACTTATAGAGAAAAGAGTATCATCTAGGGTATGAATTATCTCCAGTAAAGTGGAAAAAACAACTAGGATTGGGTGCACATAGGTCCTACTTAGGACTGAGCAATGGTCATTTACTCATTCACCCATTATTTGTAATGGTTATTGAGCACCCAGCCCATTATAGAAGTTAGAGAAGCTGGTGTGGATAAAGAAAAGAAATAACAAAATGACATGAGATCTGTCCACAAGGAACTTGAAGTCTGGTGAGAAAGATGAAAGTAAGTCATGCAGTATAAAAATACCATAATGGGAAATACAAGCATATATCCTAATATAGAGATAGGCATTTACTCCACTCTTCTTAAACCCTGAGGATTTCACAACTTCCAGCATTATGAAGTTGGTGATAAAAGAGAAATCAGCCCATCTAAATCATTTCTATCATGTCCTATGTTGTCTTGAGTTTGAGTTTATTTTATACTTTTCATTCAATTTTGTCAACAGGTTGGTTGGGTAGCTAACACGTAACAAGATGGAGACAACCATGCCTTATTGAGCCAGTGTCAGCCAGGCTTCCACTGTCCTAGAGGGCTGGGACAGTATACTTAATTCCCTCCACTTTCCATTTAGATCAGTGGCACTCAGACTCATTTCACAAGTGTTACTTGATGAATCAGATGTCTGCATTTAGGTCTTATCTGTGTATCTAATCTTCCTCTTACATAGTCAAGACCTTTGGACACGAGATATTTGCTATGAGAAAAAGGTAGTTAATAGAAGCTGAGGTCACCCTCACTTTTACCACCCTCCTCACTGTCTGAGCTCACATTGGTACCCATGAGTTGCAAACATGGGTTGAAAGAAAAAAGAGGATCTGGGGATCGAGTCCTACATTGGGATCCCTCTAGGGAGCCTGCTTCTTTATCTGCCTGTGTCTCTGCCTCTCTCTCTCTGTGTCTCTCACAAATAAATAAATAAAATCTTATAAAAAAATGAAAGAACCGGGATCCCTGGGTGGCGCAGCGGTTTGGCGCCTGCATTTGGCCCGGGGCGCGATTCTGGAGACCCAGGATCGAATCCCACGTCGGGCTCCCGGTGCATGGAGCCTGCTTCTCCCTCTGCCTATGTCTCTGCTTCTCTCTCTCTCACTGTGTGCCTATCATAAATAAATAAAATTAAAAAAAAAAATGAAAGAACCCTTTATAAAGTATCAGGGAGAGGGCACCTGGGTGGCTCAGTGGTTGAGTGTCAGCCTTTAGCTCAGGGCATGATCCTGAGGTTCTGGGATCGAGTCCTGTATCAGGCTCCCCGGAGGGAGACTGCTTCTCCCTCTGCCTATGTCTCTGCCTCTCTCTGTGTGTCTCTCATGAATAAATAAAAAATATCTTAAAAAAAACCAACAAAATGAGAAATATTAGCATTACGGTGATCAACAATTTTCACAGTTGTATAATGCCATGTCGAGAAAACTGGGGCAAAAGGACCTAAAGAATTCCAAAGAAGAATCAAATAACAGACTTTGGAAAAAAAATGATTGACTCTGATACCCCAATTCTTGACACTTCACACCTGAAATGACCACAAACCATGCAGGGCCCTTAGTCATGTTGTATACACAGTATTTTCTGAGTTCCCAGTACAAGCCTCTATTTGTTTAATATCAGTCGTGAATTTCTTTCTCTCCAGCCAGGGGGACTGTCCACGCCAGCTGTTTACGTGCCCTCAGGAGGAGAAAGGGGAGTGACTCGCTCGCTCTGCACACTGTCTCATGTCAGAATACTTTCCAAGTCACTGAGGGATGGGTGAGACCACAGAGTTGAAGGAAAGTTCGGTCTTTAGTATTTCCTTTTCTGTCTCCTTACGTTAAGAGTACTATCCACAGACTCAACCAGGTTCTCATTTCAAGGGGTAACTGCACTGCTCCTGTTTCCTGATGACTTGGACCATGTGGCCATCAATTGTTATCCAGTAATGACTCCAAAACCTTTCATAACCTCCCTGAGCTGTCTCAGAGATGACTTCATAGATGCAACCATCTTTGGCGTTTTTGTTTAGGCAGCTGAAAAGATTTCCCAGGAGAATAGGAGAGAGAGGGAGAAAACCTGCTGATGGTAAAGAGAAACTAAGAGTGTAAAATAAAAATGATATGAAAATTAGACAATGATATAGATAGGGAAATCCTTAACACTGACCTACCGCATGGCCACCAGAGTTCTTTGGCCACAGTGTTCTCCTTATGACTCGAGCGCCACAGCTTTGCACCACCACGAAGAGATGGGTCAATTGTGAAGACTGTGCTTTGGTTGCTTAGGTGACAGAGACAAACTGTGTGATTTAGAGCTCTTTAGTTTGAGTTGTAGTTTTTAAAGTCATTTTGAAAAGAATATCTACTATGGAGAAAATAATAGAGGTGTAGGAAATAGATACAGAAAACTATACACCAATTAAAGAGTATTAAGGACTTGCTCTGAGCCCAGATGGTACAGAAAGCCCTGTACAGGGAAGTGCAAACATCACTATAACCCAAACCTTATGCTCAAGGAGTTCTAGGAGCAAGTGATAACTTATACTAGACCTTCACTTCACAAGACACTTAACAAACATTAGCTCATGTGATTCTCTCTGCAGTGTTACCAACTGGAGAGGACACATAGGAAAATAGACTTTACTAGGTTAAGCATGTTTCTGAAGTCCATGGGAGTAAAATGTTGTGGAGCCACATTTGTAGTCAGATTCTAGTTCCTAGGTTCTCTGTGCTATAGGTGACTTCTTTCGGCTTATAATAGTTTACACAGGGAAGACAAAAAAGATCAAAAACCGTTGAGCAAACCATAACCTAGGAGATAATATCCTGGGAATATAGTCTCCTATTTTGCTTCCTTTCTTCTGTTTTTTGTTTCGTTTTGTTTTGTTTTTTGTTAAATCCATTCATAGATACATTTGTGGCAACCCTCTGAATGGTCAATTACTTACTTTCCCCAAAGGTTGGCCACTTAGAAATGAATACCACTTATATCCATTATATCATGATTATAGCTTTATTAGGAACGGAAGATTTCTTAAAATGTGTGCATGTGCTAAATTTTGCTCTAAGAATTGAAATTATTGGGTCTTAACTTAATTTCTTAAATTTCCTTTTTTTTTTTTACAATAAAATGCATAGGACCCTAATTGCGAATTTTCAAAAACATGTTCCTGTTGGAAGCAATGGAAATCTAAGGGAAACACACACATATACACACTCCCTTACTAACATCCCACAACATTCTTCTACCAACTATGCACTAAAGATGGCAGCTTTCCACCAAATGCACCAAATGGCAGAGGATAAATCATAGTTCTCTGTCTGTTTTCCATTTGGTATGCCTGTACTCACAACCTTGATAGCAATAAGTAAACCTTCTGTTTCTTTTTCAAAAATTTTATAGGATGCTCTCATGTCCTTTTCTTTCCCGATTCCTCCCACACCACAATTCAGCTCACTCAGAAAATGCTATAAAGTTTCAGAGAAGAGGTTTGCTCAAAGCAACTACAAATAAAGTGCCTGTACATAAATAACTTAGCCTGACTTTTTGTTTAATGTCCAAGATGATTGGAACAGATTGTATCATGAACTACTTTCCCTTTGGCTAATTAAATAGCAGTCCCCACTTACCATAAAGCATATTCTTATTAAAACAAGTATCTATAGTCACTCTGCTGGATAAATTACTCCCAAGTAAGTGCCATAAAGCCCATTACATTCCTGCTTTAGGAATGGAGCAGGTCCAAACAGACAATCAAAGGATTTCACTGGGATTATTTTAGATTAGAAAAACTAAGGGAGACATGCGGCACTGACAAGATCATAAAGGCATAAAGGATAAATTAGCGGTTCCATACCAAACAAAGTGCTCTCACCGTATCACAGCATATCCAAAAGTAAAAACAAATTCCTACTGTATTAACCTTCGCCAAAATGGAAATCTGTTTATGCAGAAATAAAAATGTCATGAACAACTGTTATCTCCTGTGCAAATCAAAATGACTGTTTTGAATAATAATAAAAAAGAAACCTTTCAAACCAATGACTATGGAAATGCGCCATAGGAAAGAAGATGTCTTCATTTCAATAAATTGCTTTTTACATTTAATAGAAAAGGTTATGTTATGATTTGTCATATTAATGAACCATTATTGCATAACCATATTTTTATTGCAATATATTACCTGCTAAATGATGTCTTTTTTTTTTTCCGGGAGAAAAAATTTCATAGAACACATTCTATGGGAGTTTTTCTTGCTGCCAGTTGTTAAATCTTTCAAAAGCTGTCAGCAGCCTCAGAAATCAAGTTCAAAATACCATAGCCAACATGAGTATAGGCATAGGCTAGTCTATTTTTAAATTGTAATACAAAACTGCCAGAGAAATACCTAAACACAAAAGATTATTTAAAACAAGATCATCTTATCTAGCTTGTCAATGTAAAGGACAAAGTCAGTGAAGTGAAATTTAACCCACAACTTCTATAAATATCACTAGACATTTGAGAGCTAAGTGATTTTTTTTCAGACTCATTTTCCTTAAACTCATTATGCACCAGAGCCTTCATGTATGTACTCATCTGTCAGAGACCTCTGTCCATGCTGCACAGGGAGTAGGGATGCTAACCACCCAAGGAGGTCAACTGACCTCATTCCTCACCTTGTTCAGGCAAGCAAGCCCTTCTCCTCAAGGGTGAATGAATGGCAAAGACATTGGCATCTTCCCTGGAAACTTCTGCAGGAAGGGAGCCATACTTGTTTCTACGAATGCCATTCTGGATATATCCTGTGTCTGTAGGCACTGACTCATCACACCGCTTCTGAATGGCAAGACACCGTCCTCAGCATGGCAATCAGAGCAGCACCCAGGGGGATCCCCTTGGAATATTCCAAGCTTATGACAGCGAGCCAATTATCTGATGGAAACAGAGGTGGGACATTTGGGTGTGTCTTCCTGCTTAAGCTGCTGCTGTCGTATTTTTGGAGGGAAGGCCTGAAGAAACGAAGGGATGTGCCATCACTCTTAAGGCTCTGCTTGCCTTTGATGTCAGTTCGTGACTGTGCCCACCTTTGGCTGCTGCTGCTGGATGTTGAAGCCGTCATTCATTTCACATCTTAGTTTTTTAAAGAGTATAAAATGTGACAGCAGTGTATTAGGTGCTGGAGACAAAAGTGAACAAGACAGGTGAAGTTCTTACTCTCAAGCAACTTTAAGTCTAGAAAAGGAGACAAACATTAAATAAACAGTCAAAGAGACTGGATATTTAAAATCTGCAAAAAAGTAGTTTGGGGGAAACTCCTATCACATTTTGCTTTATGAGAAATGATACAGATAATATACAAATGCATGCATGTTCTGAAATATCTAAATAGTATAATACGATGAAAATTTCCTTTTCCCTCCCACAACAGATACTCTTCCATAGATGATTTCTGCATTTATATTTAAAAATAACATCTGGACAAGTACCTGCCTACATATTTATATGTATACACATATGGGTTTACTTTTTTTCATGTACATGACATTATGCTATAAATAGTATGCAACTGCAATTTATATCCTAGAACATGTTCCATGACACATATAGACACATCCTTTATCACAGTGATTAAATTCCCATCTACGGACATAACATTTTACATAACTGTTCCTCTCTTGGGGACTATTATTTTCCTGTGATTACTGTAACAAGTTAGCACAAACTACATAACTTAAAACAACTCATTCTTCCATAGTTCTAGAGACCAGAAGTCTGAAATCAGTATCACTGAGCTGAAATCAAATTGTTGACAGGGCTACACTCCCACCAGAGGCACTAGAGGAGAATCCATTCCTTGCCTCTTCCTGCTTCCAGTGGCTGCCAGCATTCCTTGACTTGTGGCCACAACACTCCAACCTCCAGTCCAGCATCCTCAAATGTTTCTCTGCCTCATCCGCTTTGTGTAGGTCAAATATCCCTGTGCCTCCTTTTTCTAAGAATACTTGTGATTGAATAGGGCCCACTGGAATAATTGGAGAGAATCTCCCCATCTCAAGATCTTAATTTAAATGACACCTTAATTTATAAGTTATGACTTACAGTTATCACTAAGTCATACCCCTCTTTTTGTCACAGAAAGTAAACAGTCACAAGTTCCAGGCATTAGAATTTAATCACTTGTGGAGCCAACCTATTATAGTGGATATTTGCCACAGATCCAGGGAAGTTGGAGGTGATGATATGAAGAAAGGTTTGGCATCTCCCTGCATTTTAATCTGGGGGACGGGGGACCGAGACTCAGACTTGGACTTAAACTGGACTAAGACATGGAGGCTTTGTCTCCTCCAGTTTTTATTAAGAGAGCTTACAGGATGGCTATAGGAATGATTAACTTTGGGAAGCAGAAAAAAACATGTTTACTTCAAAAGGTAAAAGAATAGGCTATTGACTCAAGGAGGGGGGAGCGGAGGAGCTCTATCTGGGGAACAATGAGGTCAAGGATCAGGGTGCGGACCCAGGCCCTCCCGTATCCCCAGTAAGCCGAGGACTATGAGAGTCAGTTCTCAGATAGGCTCTGCAGCTGGTTACCCACAGGTATTTAGGTTGGTTCTGTGTTTTTATATAAACCATGCAGCAATTATGATCATTGAAATTTACATTTGAGCACATGTATAAATATTCTATATAAGATTTCTAAAAGTGAAATTTCAGAATCAAAGAGAATGTGTTACAAAATATTGTTAAATAATGGCAAAGTAGTCTCTAAAACAATTGTACTATATCACTGTATATTATCCAAAATGGTACACGGAGTGCTCATCTTCCCACGTTTTTGTCAATATCACACATTTTATCTTTGTTCTTATCAATGTGAAAAGTGAAAATTGGCAATTTGTCACTGTTGATTTGAATTTTCTTCATTATTAATAGATTTTAAAACTCCTACTTGTGTAATTTCTCTGTAGTTTTTTTGTTTGCTTTTCTTTTTGATTTGTAGGGATTATTTATAAATATTGATATTTAATATTTTATTCTAACATATGCTACAAATATTTTGTAACAATCAATATATCCTTTGTCTTTAATAGACTTGTTGAAAGAAATGATAATTTTTTTTAAAGATTACTTTTTTTTTTAAAGATTTTATTTATTTATTCATAGAGATGCAGAGAGAGAGAGAGAGAGAGAGAGAGGCAGAGACACAGGCAGAGGGAGAAGCAGGCCCCATGCAGAGAGCCTGACGTGGGACTCCATCCAGGGTCTCCAGATCACGCCCTGGGCTGCAGGCAGTGCTAAACTGCTGTGCCACCGGGGCTGCCCAGAAATGATAATTAATGTAAAATCTATCAATGTTTTTCTTTGTATACTTTCAGTTTTGCATCTTGTTTAGAAAAACCTTGCTCATCCTAAGATAATGAAAATATTCTCTTATGTTTTCTTTAATTTTTTTTAGTTGTAAGGAATTTACATTTTGTGTGTAGTATGAGGTAGCGGTCTGGCTTTATTAAGTTTCTTTCTGATGGAAAGCCAATTATACCACTGATATTTTTAAAATAATTTATCTACTTTTCCACTAACATAAAACTTTATCTTTATTATATACTATATGCTTAAATATACCCAGATCTGTTTTGAGTTGTGTATCACTGATCTCTTTTTACTATTTCTAAGAGTTCTATGAGGCCAGAAATTTTGTTCATTTCTCCATTCTGCTCCCTGGTGGCATACAGAGGATGGAGATGTGTGTGTGTGTGTGTGTGTGTGTGTGTGTGTGTGCGCGTGTGTATAAGCATATATGTATAAACACAGTTAAATATATTATATATGTTTAAATACTTAACAGTTAAATACTAAAGGCATTATCATTGAATAAAGAACAAGAGAAGGATGAAAACTTATCACCACTGGAAATCTAACCTCTGTAAAAAACAAACAAACCAAAACAAGGTAAAGGAACAATATAATTATTGGGACAGGGATATTATGTGCCTATAATACATCTATGTACATAGAGATATTCAATTAAGGTGCATGTAAAACACAGGGCTTCTAGTTAAGTTTGAATTTCAAATAAACAATGAATATTTTTTTTAGTATAACTGTGTTCCAAATACTGAATGGGACATACTTACCCTAAAAAATTATTCACTGTATCTGAAATACAATTTTAGCTGGTGTCCTATATTTTTATCTGCTAAATGTAGCAAATCTCTGGTCTATATATTGGGTAAATGAATGAACACTGTATCATAATTTTGTAATTATATTTATTATTGTATTTTGTGAATATATTTATTATGAGGCAGGGGAAGTTTTTTCTCATTGTTCTTCTTTCTAAAAGCTTTTTGGATAATTTTAAGAATTCCCCTTCTTGCATAAATTGAAGAATTATTTCTCCAAGTATTTTTATTGGGATTGAGCTGGATTTATCGATGGTCTTTACTTTACTTTTTGTATCTTTATAATTCTTAATACTTAGCTATGTTGACAAAGAGGAAGAATAAAATCAATCCATCAATCTGGCCAATATCATGCCTAATTGTCAAATCTAAAGGCAATATCACTGAGTAAAGACCAAGACAAGAATGAAAACTATCACCACTGAAAATTCTAGCTTCTGTGAAAAGCAAAGGAATGAGAGATATAAATATTGAGATGGTTAAATTATTTACCTATGATACAATTTCTTACCTATAATTTCCTACTAAAAAACCCAAAAGAAAAAAAAAGGAACATTCAAAAGAATCAATGAAACACACTCAAATTAATATGAACTACTTTAGTAACTTTAGTATGTTGCAAAATAAGCATACAAAAGAATAACTTTTACATATTTCAATAAAAACTAGTTGAAAATTATTATGAAAGAAATATCTAATTCTTAATAAAAAGCAAAAATATAAAATACTTAGAAATAGTTTGTCAAAATATAAACAGTTTATATATAAAAATACCCCAACATATAAAATTATGCTGAAAGAAACAAGAAGTGTTGAATATATAAAGTGATTTGTCATATTTATTAAATTTATTATAATCTTTATTATACAGCATAAATTTTGATATGTCTTTTGTAAGTTTGAAAAATCTCTCTACCATATCCTCTATCCCTCCTTATAATTAAGTCCCATGACTACATCTTCCCAAGGCTTCAGAACATTATTATACCTCCTATAAATCTAGTTTATTAACCTAAAATATGTATGACTTGAAATGATAAGATTGATTGCTATCTTTACACGTCAAAGACCAGTTACATGTGTACCCAGAGTTAATAAAATGGCATTGAGAAAATTGAAAAAAAAAGATCAAAATCACTTAGAGAAAAAAAGATACCACTAGAAACTAAAGAATAAAGAATGAAAGGAACTTATATTAGCAGATAAGAAAGAATAAAACAGAGGTGTAAAAATCAGAAAATGGTTTAATATAAGAAGAATGGCCAGAAAATAGGGCAGAGTAGAAAATATACAGAACTACTAAGAAAACCACAACACTATCCATTAACTTCCTTGCCACTTTTTATCCCAAAACTGAGATAGAAGTCTTTCTCCAAGGAATCTTTCTTACAAGAGCCTGTTTAAAATGGTGGACTTAGTGGAGACTCTACCTTCCTCCTGTGTCATGGTTCTCCTCAGTGCAGGAGATGTATATACACATCTAGTGCTAGTAAAACTCAGAGAGGGAGCAGAAATAAAACAGAGAAAAATGAGAAATGTCTGGAAATTAGAAAGCAGATGGTGTTGGACTGACCAGGAAAATACAAGAGGGAAATCCACAGCTTGAAATACTAGAAGTAAGAGTGGGTCTCTCCATCTAAAGAAGTGTCAAGTTTAGGGTCATATATTTTAAGAACAGTGAGTGGGAGGGGTAAATGTCAGGGGAATTAGTTGAAGAAAGATTCAGAGTAATTGAGCAAATTGTGCCTCACTACTTCCTCTGTGAAGCAACTTAAGAAGGATTTTATTGTAATTTTTCTCTAATTCTTCCCTTGATTCTTAACAATTATCTTTTCATGAATTCATAGTTTAGAAAGCCATATGTGCCCTTCAGTTCATCTTGACAAAACCAAAATATACAAATGGAGTCCTGGAAACAGGCTATAAATTGGCCATTGATGATGGTGACTGAGGTGACTCCTAAGGTTTAATGAAGAAATCAGAGTAATAATGTAAAATACTTTTAAAATGTAAGTAACTATAACCCGTGCTTCAGTCATTTCAACACTGCTAAATTTTGTAAATGCAGATGCATCGTGATCCAGCATTATCCAGTAGGGTGAGTAAACTCTGACTGTAGTCAATGACTCATTGTTATGGTCTGTTCTACTTGTTTAGGATTCTATTGGAAGACATATGTCCCCTGACCATTACTTGATGACAATAACCTTTAACATAATCCAGATTCACTTCTCATTGGAATGTAGAATATTCATTCCTTTATTTCCTCATTCCTCTATTTCCCAAATAGACATTTTTATGATGAAGATAATCCCACACAGCCAATAGAGGCTTTTTTTTTTTTTTGTTAGCTATATCTGCAGTTTTGGATTAACAGATGAGCAAGCATTCTGATTTACCAATATATCTGTTGTGAGTGTGAATGACAACGACTGGTGCTCATTCCTACTTTGCCCTGCCTGGCCCAGTTGAAATTTATAAGTGAACTGATCACATTTGTGTCTGAGACCTTATGTGCACGTTAACCCCATCAAATAATCATCTGATTTTTCAGGACTCACTTACTGAGATACTACCCTGTGACACAGAGATTCCAAAACCTTAACTGGTCTGTGGGCCCTTCTAATAACTTATTTTCTGCATCTCTTCCTCTCACTGTGGTGTCGTACCCAATTCCTGTTCTTCACAATAAACCTGCCCCTCGCTGTCATTCGGCCAGCAGAGTTTTTGAAAATTGCACCTAATGTTTAAATATTGTCCCACTCTCACGTGACAAGCTCTTGTTTTAATTATTATCAACATCCATCTGTCTGAAAGTTGGGACTCTTCTTTTTACCATTTGACTCAAAAATGTGGTTTATATCTGCTTGGGTTTATAATCTTTCTCTACATTTGCTTGTAGGACACACTCTGTAACATGTCATTTTAGCAGATGATTTAATTGACATTTGTAAAAGTTAAACATTATAGTAGTGCTTCACTCTACACACACACAAGAAGTTGGAGGAAAGAGTGAAGAAGGCTCTTTGGCATGGGAGCCCACAGGCTCACATAGTGTGTCCCTGGTCTATCGTAGCCTTTAATAAAAGAGTTTTTATGCACCCTCCTGCTTATCTGTGTGTTCACAGGTGTGTGAAAGACTATCCTCTGCAGAATAAAACACCCTGTGGCACCATGACAATAAAAAGTGGTGACTCTCATCTATCTTTGCCTGAGGATAAGAAGGCTTGAGAACACATAGAAATAGAACATGGAAGAGAAAGAAAAGGCCACAAGCAAAGTTTAAATTGTTTCCAATTTGGGTCAGCAGAAGGGGTATGGCCCACATAGAGCTGGGAGGCACTGACCCTGCAATCCACCAAGTGCAGCTATAGACGTGGCAAGATGGTCCGGTACAAGGCCCCGGTTGGCACAAATGTAGCTGTGACCTAAATTAAGGAAACAGAAAGCCACATTAAAAAAGCAAGATAAGAACCTAATCGCATCTTTCTGGGAAGAGAGTGGAAGATATTGCTAATAGACTAGATTGGGGAGAAAGGACAAAAGTACAAAGAAATATCCTGAAGAGTAGACAAATTCCCTTTAAATACAAAATTGAGGATTCTAGTTCTAAAGGAGAAATTTGGCCAAGTGGGCTGAGAGTGCATGTATTTTGCTGCTAGGTTAGTTCTATATCCTCTCTGGTATATAAAACATTCCACTAAACAGGATGGGGTACTTCTTTCTGAGAGCATAAGAAAAATTCCCTTAAAAAGCTTTCTTTTGGGGGCGCCTGGGTATCTCAGTGATTGAGCATCTACCTTTGGCTCAGGTCATTGTCCCAGGGTCCTGGGATCCAGTCCAGCATTGGGGTCCCCTTAGGGAGCTTGCTTCTCCCTCTGCCTATGTCTTTGCCTCTCTGTGTCTCTCATGAATAAATAAATAAAATCTTTCTTTTAAAAAAAAAAAGCGTTCTTTTAGTGGTCCAAACTGTTTCAAATCTTTCTCTAAATTAGAACTTTAGGGGCACCTGGCTGGCCCAGCAGTTGAGCGTCTGCCCTTTGGCCCAGGGTGTGATCCCGGGATCTGGGATCCAGTCCCACATTGGGCTCCTTGAAGGGAGCCTCCTTCTCCCCCTGTCTACGTCTCTGCCTCTGTCTGTGTGTCTCTCAAGAATAAATAGATAAAATCTTCAAAATAATCAATTAATTAATTAATCAATCAATTAATTAGAACATTAAATGACTTAAGTGAATTCTGAACCAAAACCCAAGGTTCTTCTCTCATAATTAGCAAACGAATGCCACTTCCAGAATGAGACAAGGCAAAGATCAAGAGGTAGGACAAAAAACTCTTCTTCCCAGCCTTTCCAGCTAAGAGTGAGCTCCGAAGCACGGCTGCCTGCGTGGCATCCTGCATGGCTAGAGGAAGAGCGTCACCGTAACCAGTGCTGAGAAGGCCCGAATGATAGTATTTCATCGTGGAGGACGGTGGCCACCTGAGCAAACAAACCAAAAACTGGGTCCGATTTAAACCAACACAGCCTCCCTCTGGACACCTCGCCTCCGGTCAGCCAGCTACCTGTTAGCCAGGATGCCACGACGTCCGTGTCTCCTCTCAACGACACCATCAGTTCAGACATGGGGACAACAGGCAAAATAAACTCTCCCCTACTGAAGGGCATCGACTTCCTCGTATCTAGGATGCTTATGCTTTTGAGTCCAGCCATCCGAGTATGAAAGAGAGGTGCTTCATCCAAACAGTGGGGTGTGACAATTTTCACTGCCCTACAGTGAGATTTACATCATACTGACGAGCATTCAAAAGAAAAAGGTCTCTACATGTGCAGAGTGGACACATTTTACTGGGTTTCTGCCTCTCCACAATTTTACCTTCCCAAGCTTGAATTTATAGGCTTAGGTTTCATAGTGTAATTACTGGGTTTAATATCAGAGAGGAGAGCAGCTTTGGTTTTCAGAGTATGTTTGGTGTTTATTCAAGGGAAACAATCTCCAATACAGTTTCATTTTCTTTTTATTTTCACGGGGTGGGGGCGTGGGGTGGTGAGGGGTGGGGGATGAATACTGATGTTTATGGAGTTTAAGGGTCTGGCAGTACTGGGAACTGCAGAACTTTGTTTATCCAGAGTCCAGTTTCAATCCAGAGGGTGCCAATGCAAACTTCTCCAGACTACCACGCCAAAAATGTCAGCCCTGTCTTGGAGGAGCAGCCTTCCCAAGCAGGGAGAGGTACTGAGAGCCAGCTCAGTTTGAAACTGAACTATGGAGAAAGCTCAAGCACTAAACCATGCTGTCTCGGGCACAGCAGTTTAAAAATATGCTTTTTATCAGATTTTCCTCATATTTTGCCTCGTATTTTTTATCACAGCAGGAGCCTGCCATCACCAGCTAAGCTGATTGACTATGTCCTCTACCAGCATCCGCCTTTGACATTCATGTCTTCAGGAAAGCTCCATCCCTTTCCGTCTGCTCTTGCTGGGGTCTCTTTATGCACCCACTATTACTACAGTTGCAGCATCTGTCCCCCAACTGGGAAGGAAGCCTTAGCTCATCAGGATCACCTGCATATCTACTAACTGTGGGTGCCATCAGAAATGCAAAGTTGTCAGCACTTTCTTTCCATTCTGGAGGCATTACATCTTCCACAGCCCTTGGGGTGTTTCATTGGAACAGCTGGAAATTCCTGATTTTCAATACAATTTGCGTCTTCCTCTTCATATTGCTTAGTATCAGGGCCAACTTTGCAAGGCGGTTTTTAATGAATCCATAGCCAGTGTGTTAAATATGTTAGTTGAGTTTTTCCATAAAGCTCAGCTAATATAACGTGATTGTTTTCTTAGGCACCCTGTGGGGAGTATGGAACGTAGAGGGTAGAAGAAGTGGGGGTGGGCGATTGATATAGTTGGTAGGTTGCCAAATTTGCCCACCTTTCGGGACCCCACACCCAACAGTCAGCCAATGGACTTCATGTTAGCCAAACTTTCTAAAATAAGGAGCTCATCTATAGACGAGAGCCAAGACCTCCAACTTCAAGGATAAGCCTTTGGAGAAGGCTGCCATGCTGGGAAAAATGAACTCTTAATAACTAGCATAGACAAATTTCAAAGTTGAACTCTATGCTTGCTGGTTGCCTTCCTGGGATTCTTATCACTGCAAAACTATCTAAAAAGATCACCATGAAACTGCCTGTGATGTTAATCAAATGCCATAAAAGGCTGATAGGGCTGTATTTGTTTTTCTGTAACTTGGGCTGACTGCATATTTGTTCAGTACCTGGGAGGCAGCAGATTCTCAAGTGTTGGTGATTGTTTCTGGTTATTCCTGCGTGAGTACACTACTCAGTCCTGGGAGAGCTGGCAAGTATCTCTCCATAGCCAGACCAGTTCATTTTCGTTTCAACCTTTAAAACTGGGAAGTGAGAAGACAGTATTGGAAACTTTTTAAACAATCAAGTGTAATAAACTAGTTAAAATCCCAGACTGGAGCCAGACTATTTGGGTTTCAGTTCCCATCACTTACTGGCCGTATGATGCCAGGCCAGGGTCCTGCCCTTTCTATGGATTAGTTTTCTTTCTCATCTGTAAAACTGGATATAATAATCGGATTTGGTCATTTTATTAGAATGAAAATTAATTAAATTGACATCTGTAAAATGTTGGTGTGTAACACATAATAAGTGCATTTAGGAGTATTTGTTCAGTAAAAGACTGACTGTACTATCAAGATGTATTCATTGATGAGAAGATATTTTCTTGTCAGATTCAGTACCATAAAAGGAAGCCTGCATATACTGCTCAGAAGAACAAAATCCATCAACTATATAGCGTTCCAATAACATGGTACATATTCACATTAAAATAAACTTTAGGAAAATAAGCATTTATAGCCTTGTCAGTGATTCAGTTAAGGAAACTGAATGAGTGACAGAGGGTTTGTGTGTGTGTGTGTGTGTGTGTGTGTGTGTGTGTGTGTGTGACAGAGGTTTTGAATTCCAACTCTCACATTTACAAATTATGTGACTAAAATTTCTGCATTCTGATTTCCTCCTCTGTAAAATGGGTTTCTATAGCATTTCTTACAATAGGTTATGGTGGGGACTAAAGAAGTGTCTAGCACAGTGGCTGACATACAGTCATCAAACAATAATATGGAGATTTTTTTTTCAATCTGTTGGCCAAAGAACATTTTTGGCCACAAAATTCCAATACTTTGCCTAGTTATCAAGAAATGGGATTCTAAGAATACAAAAAAATCTCAAAGATTTTAGAGATTCAAACAACAGAGACCAGGTTTAAAGATTAATCCAAACCATAAACTTTTCTTTTTCTTTTGTGAAGTATTCTGGGACTTAGAGTCAGGCTATGGCACCTATGAAAATGAACGTCCCTCTCCCTCCCCCCTTATATCAACATTCACAAAGAGAGAAGTATAACATGATATGAGATGACAATTGTTAGTGGTTAGCCAAGCTCTATATATTTTTCAGGTGTCACTGAAAAGTATGTATAAAACTAGAAATTAACTGGGTAAGAGTATACAGCATCCTAAAAAGATGTTACATAATTACATATTTCTAAGAAGTAGAAACTGGAGTTTATATATATATATATATATATATATATATATATATATATATATTTCAATTCTATTGGCACTCTTCTTTCAAAGTCACACAAATTCTAGTTCTTGTTAAAATTGATCTGTCTCCATCTTCCTTCAAACTCCTCACATGCATGGAATTCAGAGTCACATAATCTTAGAGCTAGAAGATTCTTTATAAATCATCTAGTCAAATCTCCCCATAAGAAAACCAAGGCTCGCACTGGTGAAGTAACCAGCCTAAACCCACAGAGATGTTCAGAGGCAAAGGAGGGTGAGAATCTAGGATTCCCAGTGTTCTTGCCACTTAATTCAGTGAATGCAAGAAGTTGTTTAAGTTGCTGGAGAAGTGACAACAGCCATCACTTTTAGTATTTTGTTCGCAAGGTTTGCATGTGTAAGACTGTTTATTTCTGTTCAGATACCAGATCTACAGCTCAGGTACCTGTCACCAGGTGAATAATGGTGCCCAGGCTGCAGTCTTCGGTGGAGGTTTTTACTTTTCAGGTTTCCCAGATAGACTGAGTATTCGATTTTACTACTTGCTTCCATATATGTGTGTGTAATTTATACATACACATATATGTGTGTGCACCACTTTTACTATTTTAACCTATTTAACACCCACTACATTTATATATGCAAAATGTGAAATTTGAAGAAATATAATGCTTAGGTGCAAATAAATACCATTTTCAATTGTTAACAGTCCTGCTAAATCCAACCTTGACTTTCTGCTCAAATAGAAGACAATATTCACAATAACTTTGAATTTAATCTGAGAGTCGACTGGGGTAAATGGATAGCTATTGAGTCTCGAATTTGGGAGCCTTCAGTTAAAGATATTTAATCATTCCATAGGATTCTAGTGATCTCTGTTCATAACTCAATCACAAATAAGGTATGGAATTCCCTGGCAAGAACTTCAAACAACTTTCTTACTATCTGCGTTCCCAACTCTGCTATCATTTTGAGAAAACTGATTTAATAAAAAAATATGTAAGAGATTTAGCTTCACATCAACCCTACAAAGTAAGGTCTGCTGTTATTTCCATTTACACTTGAGGAGACAGAAAGGTTAAGTAATGTTTTCAGTAAGTAATAGAACTGAGATTTGAACCCATATGACAGGTCTTCACCACAACACTTACAACCTCTCTAACAAGCCAGGTGATTCTCTAAGAGGAGGCAAGGGTTCTATTCTCTTCCACCTGAAATGTGGGGAAAAATCCAATTACTTAGCAGCTTTATTGTCCCCTAGCTTATTCTTAACCTTACTTCAAATTCAGAGCAAACCTATACTCTATTTAATAAATTATGCATTATTTCAAATCATGTATTATTAATATTATATATTTTATAATACATGTAGGCAAAATATCATAGAGTTTCAAAATATGTATATAAAATACATATGTGGTTTTGTTGAGAATATCTTTCATTACTACTACGCTTTGGATATGTATTCAGGTTTTTTTTAACTGTTTTTTTTTTTTTTTGAAAGTTAAGGGCAATTAATCATCCTGCAGCTTAAAAATAATATAATACTTGAGCAACCAATTCTGAGACCTGAACAGAAAGAGAAAATAATATGTAATCAATAGTATGGAATCAATCTATCTATAAGCAGCAACAGCAGATTTTTCTAGTAGCTCTCATTAGATCCTGGGCACCTACTCACACTGATGTATATATTAGAAGATAATATCCTAAACGACCCTAACTAGTATCTAGGGTGTTCTCCAGTTGGGGCTTGCTCCAAGCCGGAGACAGGGCTCTGTGCCCATTGCTCTCTCCACTGGCCTCCCAGGCCCCACACTCTATGTTGTCTAAAGCCAAATATGGAGTTGCTCAATTGTAAAAGTCACCCACTGAGGGTTCTGTGTCCCCTAAGCCCCCCTCAGGACAGGGGGATTCTGAACTATGGGTATAGACATAGAAGCTTCAGACATTGCCATTATCACTCCCACAATAGCTCAGTCACCACGGTGTAGGACTGAGGACTGAGCTACCACAAGTCCAATGGTAGAAACTTGATAGGGTGGACGCCATGACATTGAGTATTGATACAGAGCCTTGCTGTAGGTGGACGTCACCCATATGTGGGGGGAGGCAGGTGGTGGGAGGAGAGGAGAGGAGAAGGCTATGAAAGGGAGCAGAGAAAGACTGGGAGAAATGATAGGTGGCATCAGAAAGAGGGGTGGGTTGGGAGGATTGAGAAAAGTAGTGGTTAAGTGGTTAAGCAGGTGTGCTCAGTCTAGGTAGGATGGACTCTAATTTTTGGTCTCTCCAGCAGGAAGCTGAAGACTCTGCTATTGCCAAACAGGTCCATTTCTAGTCTCCAGAAATCTTCCAAGTAGATGCTACTGTTTTATGGGTAGGGGAATGGTAAATCTGAGATCACTGTTAGGTGGGATTATTGCTCTAAGATCCTCCCGGCAAGAGATAGAAAGAAGTGAGAAACTGCAACTCTTTCTAGGTAGCCTATACTATTAATAACACTTTACCTCCAGGGTCAGCCCAATGGGTACAAATATTGTGTGAGATCCCAAATCCTAAAGCTCCTCCTGCTTTAAGTCTAACATATACCAAAATGCCTCCCTAATTTGCTGACTATGAAATATTTCATTTTACAACTAGAAAACAGGCTCAAAATGCCATTGCCCTTGGGAGCAGTACCATACAATTTTTATGCTTACTAAATGGTTGAGCCTTGTGTCTACATTTCAATAAATATCGGTGCAAGGGGAGAGAGAGAGAACCCTAGAAAACTGAGCAACAGAAGTCAGGGGTATCTGAAAAGGTTTGTTAGTTATCTGAAAGCAAACTTAACTCTGCTGTATTTCCAGCCTAGACTGCATCCTCCACGAGCCTAACAAAGCCAAGACATAACCAAGATAGCAAAGGGCACTAGGCAAAGTCTCTGGAGTTCTCTCATCTATGATTCTTGGTTTTCTCATTAGTAAGATCAGAGAGTTTTAGTAGAAGACTTCTAAAGTCACTTTAAATATTAATATTATAATTGCTTGTGTTTTTTAAACATTTACCTTAAGCCAGCAGAATTATTATTTTCCAATGAAATCTGACACGAGAAAGCACTATTCTGACTGAAGATGGGACTGGGAAGCCTGAATCCTATGTACTCAGGCTCTTCATCTCTCAGGTAAGCCTAAGGGATCATTAAGAGTCTTTTTTTTTTTTTTAAAGATTTTACTTATTTATTCATGAGAGACACAGAGAGATAGAGAGAGAGGCAGAGACACAGGCAGAGGGAGAAGCAGGCTCCATGCAGGGAGCCCGACGTGGGACTTGATCCCGGGACTCCAGGATCACGCCCTGGGCCGAAGGCAGGCGCTAAACCACTGAGCCACCCAGGGATCCCCCATTAAGGGTCTTAAGGTGAAACCCAACCTTGAAATTTGTGGAGTCCAGGACAAAAGTATAAATGGAGACCACACATCTACATATTTTAAATGAAACTAAATAATCATCAAATAAAACATCTTCTATCGGGGCACCTGGGTGGCTCAGCTGGTTGAGTGTCTGACTCTTGATTTTGGCTCAGGTCATGACCTCAGAGTCCTGGAATCAAGCCCTGCATAGAGCTCCATGCTCAACACAGAGTCTGCTTATTCCTCTCCCTCCCCCTCTATCCCTCCTCTCCCTCCTACTTTGTCAAATATATATTCATAATGATCAAGAACATGTTAAAATCTAGATTCTTGGACTCCTGAGTTTGTGGTGGAAATTCTGGGATGAGATTAGGCCAACTCCTGGCCCTCTGCCTCTGGTATTCAGCCTCTAGTCTGCTCACCTTTTCTTACCATTCTCAGTTCTATCTCTAAGTAGGACTTCATGTGGATTCTGTGGGCACCAAGCCCACCACCTGAAACCCTGACCACAGTCTCTGCAAACTTGCATGTGTTATATCCTTGGAGGGTAAAGCTTGGGGGAGAGGACTATTTGCTTCAAGCCATTAGAGCAAAGAAATTCAGAGTCTGGGGTACATAGGCCATAGTCTAGACAGCAGGAATAGAATCCTGATGGGACATTTCCATCAGCCCCACACACCCCAGGCTGTAATTCATGCAGAAGGTTATGAGTACCAAGGGAAGGTGTTCTGAAGTGCAGGACCTTGGCTCAAAGCCTCTTTTTGCCCAAGTCTAGGGTAGCACAGACTACACAGAGTTTGAAAACCCCCCATGTGTGTCTCTGAGGAGTCTCCTTTGAATGTGTTTTGGTGGGATACTTAGGGGACATGAAGGTATGTCATCACAATCAGTACTATTGCCTAAGCCTCAAGATTGCAGTATCAGCTCCTGTGGAGTCTCCAGCCTGCCTGCCTGCCTGCCTCAAAGGTTTTGGACTTGCCAGCCCCATAATAGCAATGAGACAATTCCTTAAAATAAATCCTAACACATATAATTTTAGATTTAATATTTTAGTGTTATTATTTATAATTATATATTATGTATAAATTCTTTTATTATGCATATTATATATAAGGTATATCTCTATATACATCAGACCCTTTGTTTGGGACTTACGTGATATGACCTGGGGCCAGTACTTGACTTCTTCGACAGTTCATTACTTCATCAGTATCATCAGCACAGTAACAGCAACCTCTGAGCTGGTGAAAGATCGAAGTGAGATAAAGTATGGCAAAGACGTTATACTGAGTTTGACGCTGAATATCAACTTCAAACACTTATTATTTTACCTTTACCACTGGAACAAAACTTATTAAGCTGGAAGCTAGTTCACATAGAAACATCAAAACTGCATTCAGCATCGTGGAGTAACGGAGACCGTGAGCTTTGGACTTCTGTGTGCTTGCTCTACCCTCTACCTCACCTGAGGCTTTGGGCTGGTTATTACACTTCTCTTTGCTCCAAGTATCGCATTTGTAAAATCTATCTCATGATGTCTTAATGAGAAAAGAAACCAAGATGATGTCCATGCAACTGTAAGAATAGCTTCCTGTGTCTTGTAAGCACTCAATGTATGTTATCTAACATTATTACTCTCTCTTTTTTTTAAATTTTTTTTCTTTTTTTTTTTTAATTTTTATTTATTTATGATAGTCACAGGGAGAGAGAGAGAGACAGAGACACAGGCAGAGGGAGAAGCAGGCTCCATGCACCGGGAGCCTGACGTGGGATTCGATCCCGGGTCTCCAGGATCGCGCCCTGGGCCAAAGGCAGGCGCCAAACCGCTGCGCCACCCAGGGATCCCACATTATTACTCTCATAATAGTATTAGCTCCTTAACAAATGTTTATTAATACCTACCATGTGCCACAGAATATGGCAGGCACATCCCTGCCCCACAGAATGACGGGCTGACTTACATGAGTGAAAAACTCCTGAGAGCCTGTCATGACTATTTGTTCTTACCATACTGACTCACATTTGATTTTGCTTAAGCTTATTTTTAGTGTAAGCTTTTATATTTGAAGGCACCATCGGTTCTCAAATACAGAGCACAGGCATTAAACAGTAAGAACTTGGGGTGCTTTGGAAAACAGCGGCTGGCAGTGACAGAGTTTATACAATTTTTGGACAATAGCATGGCAGCCTGGAGGAAATGGCTTGCTGTCTCAAACCAGTGTTGTATTCATAATTAGAAGCAACATCACAGTCAGGATGCATACAAATCCAAACTGTTTCTAACCCACGGAATCTCACAACATTTAATTTGTAAAGTAATTTCACTGATGACTTTTTAGTGCTGTCCCACTGGAAGAAATAAAGTGCAAGTATAAGGATCGTCTTTTTTTTTTTTTTTTTTTTCCTGTCGACTAAAAGATGTTTAAGGATATGACATTTAATATGATAATGGCATAAATTTCTCTGTTACCTATCAATTGAAGGTTATTTTTTAAACACAAACATTATATTTATAAGAAGGAAAGCAAGACCAGGAATGACAATTGTCATTTTTATGGAAGCCAGATCTCTCTAAGATAATTGCATGTGTACATTCAAGGATAGAGATTTATAGCTGAAGCACACTTTGTAGATTTCAGTGACAGATACGGGCCTTGAAATACATCTCCAATACAGGAGATCAAACAGATTTTTTTTTTTTATTTTTAGTTAAAGCTCATGATAGCACAGTAAGAAAATGAGCTGACAACTTACTGAGTTAATCTCTCCCCTTTCACCTCCCGTACAAGAGATTTTTCACAGTTCCTACCACTTTTATTGTCTCTTATCGCAGACATTCACCACATCACACCTGGAATTTGTGGCCACTGAGTCAGGCCCCTGAGCTTTTTCCCTGTTGAAGGGAAGCCCTGGCACTGCCTGGAAGAGTAGTAAGTGGATTAATGTAGACTAAGCCCAGGGTTCTCTAACCCTTGGAAAAACTGGTCTTATCCCTGGAGGTGCACTCTCACCTGCACGTGTTAAACCTTATAATAACCTAGGGAAACGTAACAACGACAATTGGCTCAACCTCTAGTTCATCAGGTGTGGAGTGTCAAATTGCTGGGAGCTCCGTATGTTAACATACCGAAGAGCTGAACCAACACCTAAGCTTGTTTCTCTGAATAAGAAATTTGTGGAATCTCAGTCACGCAAAGGACTTGTTATAATGAGAGGGGGAAAAGTGGATAAAGGATTAAAGGAGACTGGATGGCAGAGAGAGAGAGAGAGAGAGACAGGTGTGGAGCTCCTAGGAAGTGGCATGATGAGAAATGAAAATCTAAACTGTTCACGTTAAGTCTTACCATAACAAAGAAAATTTTCAATCCTCCAAATGTTTCCAAGTCCTAGCAAATGCTTCACTTATGTTAAGGGAGATTTTACACAGGAAAAATTGCCTACAGCCATGGAATTTATATGAGCCTTTGGTGTGGTATAAAATCAGGACTGCACGGTGAAAAGGAAAGATGTCTTGGGGTCAAGACAGACCCACGTTCAAATCCTGTATCTACTAATTCATAGCTGGGTGGTCTTGGCCAAATCACTTAGTCTGCAGCCTTAATTTCCTCATCTGTCAAAAAGAAGTAGTTTATTATAGAGTCTAGTCTCTAATGGTTGTACTGTAAGTGGTGGTTACTATTATAAAAAGAACATAAGCTTCAGTTAGAAAAATACTGGGCTGTAAATCTCTGGCAAAACATATGAGGTTAAGCAGTCAATAGGCAGTGGTCATATGTCCCAGGTTGCTCAGGACAATCTCAGTTTATACCTATCTGCTTGGCATAATTATTCGCAGGGCTTCTTTTTATTCTGTGACAGATAATATGGTCATTCTGCTGATGGGCCTGGTACTCAGTGGTCAGCTAAGGCAGAAATGGGCAGGTACAGGCAGGCATAAGGCAATCAAGAGTCCTAATGGAAGAACAGACGGGCCCTAGCAAACTGAGGGAATCTGCTGCTGAGCTCTCAACCTAGGCCAGTCACTAATTCATTTAGAGGGTCAGATTCCACAGAGAGAATGCCTTTATGCACACAGATTTTTGGAAATACTTTTATTTTACCAAATATTGTGAGGTTGTTATGAGGTGCCAAGCATTACCATAAAAATGTCTGTCTCTAAAAATTTCTATTTGACTGCCCAAGAAAGACCCATTAAGTTATTTCATATTATAATTGTTAAACTAGAGGTGTTAATAAAGACCAAATGGGAGGATTTCTAAGGAATATTTAACATTGCCTAAGAAGGAGGCAACAAAGGATAGGCTTAGAAACTGGCTTGGAAATCTGGGTGTGTATTTGTCAGGCAGACAAGGGGAAAACCATCTCTTTTTTTCAGAGGGAAATGCTTGAGGACAGGGACATGAAGGATGCCTGATTGTTCAGCCAATTCTGAGAAGTCAGATGTGAGAACAGAGTATATTTTATAGTGGCAGATGAGGCTGGAAAGGACCTGAGTCAGGTGAGGACAGCCTTGTACAGGCCAGAACAGTCTTGAGCCAACTAAGAATTATTTTATATAATAAAATGACTGAAGGGGATGAGGATCACAGCATGCTGTCAAAAAAACAAATTCTTGGGTTTTTAGTACAATTCCTGAAAATGAATGAGAGGAGAAAAGCAGATCATAGGGAATATAGCATATGGATGGATATTTGCTCAAATTATATTTCACAACCACTAAAGATCAACAGAATTAATTCTTCATTTTGTTGTTTTCCACTTTCCTTTATTTTTTCAGTGGTTCTTCCTGAGGCTGGAGGTCCCTTCCTGACATCAGTAGGTATGGACAATATTCTCTAGACTGCTGTCAGGTAGGAAACATGGAGCCAGTGTGAACCATGGTATAAACCTGTGAGTGAATAGAATTAATAACTCGGTGAATGGTTGGTTGTATTGTTTTTATTCAGGTCTTTCCCTCTGTAGTCTTGGACAAGTTGATTAACAGAATCTCAGATATCTCACGATAATAAATCTTACATGAGCTTTATGTCTAAACAGAGGTATTCATCAAAAGTAGGGAGTGGCCAGATAATGCTTGTCCAGTCATTTAATCCCTTAATTAATGCATTTATTCAACAAGGATTTACTCTGGACCAGAAAATATTATAGGTGTCATCAGGATACAAAGTTTGATAAACTCTGGTTCCCACCTTAAAAGAGGAAAGAGACCCTTAGGTAAACCCAGGAATACATGGTAGAAGGTAAATCTAGAAGCATTCTGGGGTAAACCAGTGATATTAAGAATATATTAAACATCTTTGTCTTCTGTTCCAAGTGTTTAGAAATAACAAATAAAACTTACTTTTTTTTCAAAAATATATAGCTGATCTTGAATGCTAAAAAGGGAAACCTTTAGGTACCAGATACCTTAAGAAAAAAATCCATAGTAGTAACTAGAAGTCAAATGACTTATGAAGGAAAATCTGAGGAGTGGAGTTTTAACAACCACATGGTGATAATGTTTAAAATGCAAACTGTATATAAAGGGAAGTGAAAGTGGAATCACTCTAAAGTTGGGAGCCAAGAACAAGCTGACTTCCATAAAAGGGAACTGGAATATATCTATCCTCTGGCTGGGTTGAAGCTTAAAGCTAGCGGCCCACCTTGGCCCACAAATATAAATAATAATCTGTGATAGATGGAAATGCATGTTTAGGAGCTAGGCTTGATTTTGAGCCATGTGGTGTGGGACTGTAAAGAGCAGAGACATTAATTAGAAAACTGTAGAGCCTAATTACGTAACAACTACAGAACCCCCTCAAGAGCGGGCCACACAGCTAGGCCACATGTGGAACAAAGCAAGCCCAGAAAATGGGGAATTCCACAATCGCTGAGAGACAATGAGCAGCAGAAGGAAAAATTTACTCCTTGGGAATTACAGATAAGAGAGATACATTAGAATAGTGAGGTTATGAAACATGTATATGCGGTTAGGTAGACTTGAAAAAGAACCAAAGAGAAAAGGAGACAACAATGTAGCCAGTTTAAAAAAATCTCGGTCATCAAGGTGGCGACATTAGGTCGTTCCTCCCTTGGCTCCCTCTCATGAGGGAGCAGAAGCAGCTGCACATTCACTACAATGTCTCTTCCCCAAGCAGGCAGAGGCAACACCACGCGAAGAGGTCTCCCCTCAGCCTTCTGTTCCTCCCATTGGGAAAACAACCCATGGGAAACAACCAGGCCTCCCCGGCCCCGCCACTGCCTTGTGGCTTGCTTTGCAAGAGCCCTTACTCTTACCCCAGGGATCACATGGGAATCCGTATGGGTCAACCACAGGGCATTTGATGGTGACAGAGAAACCGGAAAAGGCTTGCAACAACCAGGACACTGGTCTCGGCAGACCAAGTTTATACCTGTAGTGCCCAAGCAGTAAGTGCCACCAGTGGCTTTGCTCATCTGCAGAGCCAAATTGGGGGCACACTTTGACGGGGAAACTTGGTGAGGGGCAGATCCACCTGATTCAGATCCCCAAACAAGGGATTTTACTAATACTAGAGCCGGGTGTGCCCCAGCCCAGGCAAGGAGCTGCATCACAGCTCCCTTACTGTGGGGAGTGTCTTCTGCTCCCGCAGAGTTGCCAGGGCAGCTCCTGGAGGCAGCAGGCTCTGGTGCTGCCCGAAGGGAAAGGTGAGTGGGAACAGCTGACCACCGCCAGAGCGAAGCCACGACCAGGTGTAGAATGTTCCCATGATATGTACAGGCAGGGTGGGTGATTAGCTCACAGCCAAGGCTGAGGCTCCCTGCTCCTCCCAACTGGAGAGCCTGTTTGGGAAACTGGGAGTAGCCTGGAGCAGCCCCTCCCCGTCCCAGCCAGACAAGGGATTTGATACCTAGTCCCAGCTGCTGGGGAGCATCTTCTCATCTAATCAGAAAAGCTAAAGACAACTCTTGGAAGCCCAGCAGCACTTGAGCCAAAAGGCGGGCAGTCAGAGCTGATAGCTTGCAGAACAAAGCTTGGCCTTGTTCAGTCAGGGAACTCGGGGTGTAGATCAGCTTGAGTTAAGACAACCAAGAGCCTTGCCAGTTTCAGAGCTGCTTCTCCCACTAGGAGGGAGACAGGGGATCTAATTCGTAGCCCTGCTCATCGCTGAAGACAGCCTTCAGCCTGTCGGACCAGAGCATCCGGGAAGCAGCAGAGCCCATTCAACAGCCTGATGGATAGTGTCCCTTGAACAGAGGAACTCAGAGGCTTCCCTGCCTGCAGAGCAAAACCAGTGCTGTCATCTGACCAGGGAACTATGTGTACACTCTGGCCTGATTCAGGTCCACAGACAACCAGCTCTATAGGCCCGGGGTCCTAACCTGCTGCTGTGTTAGGGCAGGGAAGCAAATTCATGGCTCCATTTACTACTGAATATAGTCCACAGTCCCAACCATCTAGTAAGCCAGGCCTCTGAGTCCAGACAACCAGAAGCCTATCCTACAGTCTCACGTGGATAGGGAACCAAGGCAGCAGTCCTATCCAGCTATTCTCAACAGTAGAACAACCCCAACAGTTAGTTGCCTCACTCCAAAAAGGCCATTTTAGCTAACCCCACCTGCCCTAGGATAGTACCAGCAGACATACCCCAAAACCCAAACTGAGCAGACTGGTGGAAAACTACTTTTGATAAAGCAAACCTGTGGAGCCTAGTAGAGAGGAGCCCTATTGCTCAAATGCACAAATACTAACATACAGAATCAAGGATCCTAGAATTCTGAGCAAATAGGATACCAGCAATGAAAACTAATAAAGGTCTAATAACTAACCCCAAGGAAATGAGGTTTGTGAACTGTCAGACAAAGAATTCAGATAATCCTCATAAGGAAGATTAGTGAGCTACAAGAAAACATAGACAACTAAACAAAATTAGGAAAACAATGCATGAACAAATGGAGAAATTCAAAATAACTTCAAAGGAGTTCAGAAGAAAACAGCTGGGACAGCTCGGGTGGCTCAGAGGTTTAGGGCCACCTTCAGCCCGGGGTGTGATCCTAGAGACCCGGGATCAAGTTCCATGTCGGGCTCCCTGCATGGACCCTGCTTCTCCCTCTGCCTGTGTCTCTGCCTCTCCCCCCGCCACCCTGTGTCTCTCATGAATAAATAAATAAAATCTAAAAAATACAAAAACAAAAACAAAAGAGCAACCATCAAAAACAAATAAAAAAACAGAAATCCTAGAGCGAAAAATACAATAACTGAACTAAAATATTCAAGGCAGAGTTTCAAAAATAGACTTGACTGTGCTGAAGAAAGAATCAGTGACCTGGAGGATGGGACAGAGAACATTGCTCCTCTGACTATGTCAGAGGAATAAAAATATGCCCATCAGTGGAGTGGATGAATGGATAATGAAATTGTGAAATGAAATATTATTCAGCCCTTAAAAATGAGGAATTCCTACTGATTGCACTAGCATGGATACACCCTGGAGGCATTATACAACCTAAGTGAGTTAAGTCAGACAGAGAAAAACAAATACTATATGATCTCACTTATATGTGGAATCTAAGACAAAATAAAATGAACAAAACAACAAAAAACCTAACTCATAGGAAAAGAGTGGGTGGTTAACAGAGGTGAAGGATGGGGAAGAGGGAATTGGAGGCAGGTGGTCAAAGGTACAGATTTCCAGTTATAAGATAAGCACTAGGGATGTAATGTACAACAGAATGACTATAGTTTGCACTGCTGTGTGACATATAGGAAGTTAAGAGTGTTAGTCCTAAGAGTTCTCATTACAAGGAGGATTCTCCCCTCCTTTTTTTTTTTTTTTTGTTTTTATTGTATCTATATGAGACATGTTAGCTGAACTCATTGTGGTAATCATTTCACAATAGATGTAAATGAAACCATCATGCTGTACAACTTAAAATTTATACAGTGTTGCATGTCAGTCAGTTCTCAATAAAACTGAAAAATAAAATAAAATAAATAAAAAGTCTAAATTCACAGGTAAAAAAAAAAATGATACAGCTAAAGAGAGAATTAGAAGATAGAGCAGAGGAAATTTCCCCTAAAAGAATAAAAAGAAATGAGAAATGGAACCAATAAAAAAAGTCAAGAAACCTGAAAAATAGAATGAGATGCTCCAATAAATGATACTTTTAAAACATTCTATTTTTTAAAAAGTAGATTCACAGAAATTCACAAAAATAGTAAACTGAGGTCCCATATGCCCTTTACCCAGTTTCCTCCAATGGTACATCTTATATATTATTTTAATATAATACCAAAACTAGGAAATTAAACATTGGTACAATATGTGCATATACTTGTGTGAATGTCTCTTTACCCTTCATCATTTTCTTTGCTCTGTAGTCTACTTATTCTGATAATAAAATGGCCACATCTGCTTTCTTTGGATTAATATTTGCATGGTATATATTTTTTCCAATTTTTTACTTTCAGTTTTCCTAAATCTATATACAACTATCCCCTGCTTTCCAAAAGTTCACATTACACCATTTCTCTTTTAATGAAAGATCTACATTGGTACATGTTTTCACTAAGTGAGAGGAATTTGAAGAGAAATTTTGCTTTTATGAAAAAAGCCAATACTGCATTAATGTAGATCTTTCATTTAAAAAAATGGTGTACTGTGAACTTTCAGAAAGAAGGAATTATGTTTTGCTTTATACCTTTCTGCTTACAAAAGTTTTCATAGGAATCCTCTACTTTTGATAGTGGGGGAAACCTGTATTTGAAATGAGGTTTTTTTTGTAGACAGCATATACTTGAGTTATGTTTTTAATCCATTCTGCCAAATTGTCTTTTAACTGGTATATTTAAATAATTTACTTGTTTTTTTAAATAAACTTTATTTTTTAGAATGGTTCTGGAGTTACAGAAAATTTGCAAAGTAGTACAGGAGAGTTCCCATCTACCCCATATTCATTTTCTCCTATTATTAACATCTTAAATTGGTATGGTATATTTTGTGTAATTAATTAATATCAATACATTATTGTTAATTAAGTCCATGTTTATTTATATATTTTTAGTTTTTATCTAATGTCTTTTTTCTGTCCTGGATCTCATACAGGATACTACATTACATTAGTTGTCATGTGTCTTTAGGCTCCTCTTGGCTATGACAGTGTTTCAGATTTTCCTTATTTTTGATGACCTTAATGGTTTTGAGAAGTAATGGTCAGGTATTTTATAGAATGTCCCCAAATTGTGATTTTTTTTCTTTTTCTCATGATTAGACTGGAATTGTGAATTTTAGGTAGAAATCCACAGATGTAAAGTGTCATTTCATCACATTATATCAAGGGTACATACTGTCAACCTAACTTATCAGTGTTGCTTTTGACCTTGATGATTTAGCTGATCTAAAATCACTGCCATCCAAATAGTTTTCCCCTATAGGTAAATTGCCATTTCTTGCTGCTTTCAGGATTATTTCTTTTTGCCATTAGTTTTCAGAAGATTGATTATTATGTATCTTGGCATGGATTCACTCGAGTTTATTCTAAATTTTGTGGGATTCTTGAATCTACAGATTTATGGGGTTTTGTTTTTCTAAATGTGGGAAATTTTCTTTAATTTTTCAAATATTTTTTCAGTCCTATCTTCTCTCCATTCTTTGGACTGGGATTGCACAAATGTTAGATCTTTTGTTCTAGTTCCTGAGGTCTCATGCTCTCTCTCTCTCTCTTTTTTTTCCCTCCAATCCATTTCTCTCTATTCAGATTGGATGGTTTCTATTGTTCTACAAGTTACTCTTTTTTTTCCTTTGTCCTCTTCAGTCTTCTGCTGAGCTCATTCATTAAGTTTTTTGTTTTAGTTTTGTATATTTCAATTAAAAATTTCCTTTTGGTTCTTCTTTAGATCTTCTATTTATCTTATGAGACTTTCTCTTCTTTCATTTGTGTCAAGTTTCTTTGTAATTGCTCATTCATAGCATTTATATGATGACTGCTTTAAAATCCTTGTCAGATAAATTTTAATATCTGTATCACCCCAGTGTTGGCATCTGTTGATTCTCTTTTCTCACTCAAATTGAGGGTTCCCTCATTCCTGATATGATGAATGATTTTCGAATATACCCTAGAAATTTAGGGTATTATGTTTTGTGACTCTAGATTTTACCTAAATCTTTTGTTTGGCAGAGATTTTCTAATGCTGCCTAAGTGGGGGAGGCTCACCACCTTGTTATTACTGCCAGGTCAGGTTTGGTGTCTAGGTTTCCTGCTGGGCCTTCAGAGGGTGGGGGTTCTCATTACTGCTAGGAAGGGGTAAGAGTTCAGACTCCCCACATCACTTCCACTGACACTGCAGTGGTGGGAATATTTTGTTACCTCTGAAAGGTTGCAGAAAACCTGGGTCTCCACTAAGCCCCATCTGAGACCACCATTAGGTGGTAGGGGGAGTCTAGGCTCTCCAGTGATCTCCACTGATATCACAGAGGTGGGAATTTCCTTGTTACTCACTCTGGGTTATAAGTCCTGGCTTCCCACTCAGCCTTCTCTGCTATCACCCTGGTGGGTGGGGCCTAGGAAAGATCTAAATCTAGTCAGGCAAAAATGGGTGTCTAGACTCCTCCCTAAGCCTGTGCGGGGAGAGATAGGGGTTGGATCACAGATTTTATGCTGTCTGGCTGCAGTAGGGTGTTACTTTCTGTAAGCTTTCTGTTTTGCTAGGTTTCTTTTCCTAGACTTTTGGATAGAAAGAGTCAACTTTTCTCAGGGTTTTTTGCTTACACCCTAGGTGTTTCCGGGTTGCAGGCTCCTTGAGCACCCAGTCAGGGATGTACATAGTAAACATAAAGCCCACAGGATTCACTACCATGTTGTCTAAGGTACCGCAGTCTCTAAACAGTCTGTCTTCTTCTCACCACCTTTCATCTTCCTGCTGTTTGTTTTATATGTGACAGCCAGGACTTTATAGCTATACTTAGTAGGAGAAACAGGGAGAGAGGTGCACCTACTTCTGATAAGAGTTTTGAAAGTAGAGCCCAGAAAGAATGGTTGGTAGATAATACTTGATGAGAAACAGTTGAGAACATTTCAGATATGACAAAAACAGGAATTTAAATTGAAAAGACACATTGAATGCTTGGTAGAATTAAAAATAAGCCTACACTTAGAGACACTGTAGGGAATTTATAGAATATCATGGATAAAGAAAAAAAAAACATAAAAACCACTAGAGAAAAGAAAGATTATTCCCAAGGAATGACAATAAATTTAGCAACAGACCCACCATCAGCAACTATGTATGTCTGAAAATAATCAAATTAATATGTTTGAAAATTTGAGCAAAATTTGCCATAAGCCTAGAATTTAAAAACAAACCAAACTATCACTTCAGATGAGATTAAAACAGATATATTAGCAGACATCCTAGACATTATAACATTTACTACCCACAGGGCCTCATTCAAGGAACTACTTTAAAATTACTTCCGTGAGATAAAAATATACTAAAAAGAAAGTGTGGGATGCAAGAAAAAGATGAACCAGGACATTGACAATTCAGGGTGGTAAATCTTTAGCAGTAATGACTATGAATACAATAAACATGTTATTACTATTAATATTTGTAAATAAGGGGAAATAATTATGATTAAACGAGAGCTAGTATGTTTAGTATAGTTAATAGCATTCATTATAAAGTAAGAAAAAATAAGTAACAACTTGGGCATTAAGAAAGATGCTAATTTAAAGGGAGGTTTAGAATATACTGAAATTTTATCTTATTCAGCCAGAAAATAAAAATACTGATTTATTCTAACACATCTAAAAAAACAATAACTTGGGCAGCCCAGGTGGCTCAGCGGTTTAGTGCCACCTTTGGCCTAGGGCCTCATCCTGGAGTTCCAGGATCGAGCCCCAAGTCAGGCTCCCTGCATGGAGCCTGCTTCTCCCTCTGCCTGTGTCTCTGCCTCTCTCTGTGTCTCTCATGAATAAATAAATAAAATCTTTAAAAAATAATAAAATTATTTTTTAAAAACCAATAACTTAATTATAGTTTATCAGTAAAAAAATAAGCTTGGAATATCCAACTTTCAAAGCAGGAGGGAGGGAAAAAAAGAAACAAGCAAAGCTTATTATCCCCCAGAAAGCAAGAACAAAAGGGTGAAAAGCCACGATTTCAAGAGAACAAATACATAAGTAATAATAAATCATGTAAGCAGCAAACTCTTAAGACTAGAGACAGAGAGACTTCCAGAGTCGATAAAATAAAATCTAGATACAAGATGTTTTTAAGACACTAGTTTAAAAGCGAATGATAAAGAAGGTAGGAAATAAAGGTATGGTAGAGATGGGTCAGGAAAATATTATTAAAAGTCCGCTAGCAAAGTGATGCAAACACGAAACAGCATTTCTTACCCTCAGCACGACTAACATTTTAGGGAAGATGTTCTTTGCTGTGGGAGGCCGTCCAGTAAATTGTGGTATCTACTCCATTAGACACCAGTAGCACATTCTCCCCTCGTTCTGACAACTTAAAAAATTTTTTAAAGATTTTATTTATTTATTCATGAGAGACAGAGAGAGCCAGAGACACAGGCTGAGGGAGAAGCAGGCCCCATGCAGGGAGCCTGATGTGGGACTCAATCCTGGGACCCCGGGGATCACATCCTGAGCCAAAGGCAGACACTCAACCCCTGAGCCACCCAGGTGTCCCCAACTTAAAATTTTTCCAGACATTGCCAAGTATCCCCAGGAAGCAAACTTATTGCTGTCTGAGAACCACAGATTTAAAGAGAATTGCATTGAAAGGGATAAGAAAAAGGACCTTCCATAGTAGTCAGAATTCAAAGATGGCCTCTGAGATTCTGGCCCCCCAGTATACACGCATCTCCTCCCGGTCATCTGGTCACACACCAATCCAGGTGTTTCTGAAGGGGTGTGCAGATGTAATTAAGGTTTCAAATCAGATGACATTAAAATAAGGAGATCATTCGGTGAACTGTTAAAAGAGACCAGGCTCTCTGTGAAGTCAGAGATTCGAAGTGAGGAGAATTTGATATAACGTAGAATCTCTGTTACTGTTTTTAAACTTGGATGTGGCCTGTGGCAAGAGCTCTGCATGAGCATCCTCTAGACTCCGAGCTTAGTCCCAGGCTCTGATGGTCGGCAAAATCTCAGTCCTGCAACTACAAGAAGCTGCCACAGCCACATCTCTTTGCTCATCTACTTTACTTTTTTAAAGATGTTTATTTATTTGTTTATTTAAAAAAATATATTTATTTATTTGAGAGGGAGAGAGGGGTTGCGCACTTTAGAGAGAGCATGTGGGTGCACACGAGAAGGGGGAGGAGCAGAGGAAGAAGCAGACACCCCATTGAGCAGGGAGTCAATAAGGGACTGAATTCCAGGACCCTGGGATCATGATATGAGCTGAAGGCAGACGCTTAACAGACTGAGTAACCAGGTGCCCCAAGATTTTTATTTATTTATTTGAGAGAGAGTGAGGGAGAGCATGAGCAGGGGGAGGAGTAGAGGGAGAAGGAGAAGCAGACTCCCAGATGAATGAGCACAGGGCCAAACATGGAGTCCATGAGTTCATGAACTGAGCCACCCAGGTGCCCCATCATCTATTTAAATTTTTTCCATTATTCATATACTTTTACTCTTCCACATGAAGTTTTAGTGTTCATTTCTCAAGATTCCTGTATCTCACACTTTTGCTTGTAAAATGAGGATAATAATAATATGGAGATAAAATGATGATGACGCATGATAGAAGATATTTGCAATGTATAGTAGATAATTGATTAGCGGTTAACTTCCGGAATACACATAAAGAACTTTTAAAAACAGTAAGAAAAGAACACTAGTAAAATCACAAAGTAAGTCAAGATATTGAGGGACATCTGGGTGGCTCAATGGTTGAGAATCTGCCTTTGACTCAGGTCATGATCCCCGGATGCTGGGATCGAGTCCCACATTGGGCTCCCTGCAGGGAGCCTGCTTCTCCCTCTGCCTATGTCTCTGCCTCTCTCTTTGGGTCTCACATGAATCAAATCTTAAAAGCAAAAAGTCAAGATATTGGATTGCAATTTACAACAAAGAAATTCCTGAGAGCCATAAGACATTTTTTAAATGCTCAAACTCAGTGGTTATCAAGGAAATATGTTATTATCCCCCAATAAAAGTGATAATCCCCAACATTAGGAACTCTTCTGTAGCTTTTTTTCTTAATCAAAATGTAAAGCAATTTCAAAATTCAAGATATGAAACACTGGCAATGAGAACACTAAGATAAGTTGTTACCAGCATTTGTGAGAGAACTTGGCATCCTCTAGTAAATTGTTTAAAGTATATACCTTAAGGCCCAACAAGACCACTTGCAGGTGTATAATTTGGAGGGACCCTTACAGCTATTGAGAGTGGAGACACAGATATGAAAAGCGGTACAAATATATATTTTAAGATTAAATGGAGGGCAAAAACTGCCTAAAAAGCTCATAAATAGGGAAATGCATAAATACAATGTGGACTATTCATATAAGGAAAAACTATACAATGGTTTAAAAAAAGTCTACCTGGCTGTGTTCTACTTACATAACAGTGAGCAGAAATTAAAAAAAACAAAAACAAGAGGCAGAACAATACATCTATTATAAAATCATAGCAAAAAATGGTATATATTATTTATGGAAGCATATATAAGTTTTGTATTGTTTTGTTTTTGTCTTAAAATATAAATGAAAAGGATGCACAACAAATTCATGATGATGATTGCCTCTGGGGAGAGAGAAATAAATGAATAAATATTATTTAATATTTAATTAAATAATTTATTACTTAATAAATATATACAAGTAATATATATTTACATGTAATATATATTTTTAAATATATATAAGTAAAGCCTTATTTTTGAAAAGTATTAAAAACAAATAAGACACAATGTTGCCAATATTAGGTGGTATGAATATGAGCATTGTTTTTCTATTTTTTTTTAATATCTGAAATTTCTCAAAATAAAAAGAGTGGGGGAGACTGGAGGAGACACAACAGAGAAGACATTGGATGACCTAAGACAGGGGGAAAAAGCCTTCCTAGGAAGAAGGAAGAAGGAATAGGGCAAGTCATTTCAACCAATGGTTTTCTGAAGTGCCTGTGGATTCTGCAGCGGGGAGGCTGACACAGGATGAGCAGAAGTCATGTGAGAATGGCTTTGGACACCCACCTGCATTTCAATTCTAAAAGTTCCATCTGGATCTGTTGTATAAAACAGACTTCCATATACACTGCATTTGAACTCTGGGTCCCACTGATTAAGACTTTGAGATACTCTGGCCCAGTCCAATTCTCTTGCACACTCAAAGTGGAAACTGGCTCAAGGTAATGTCAAAAGCTGGT
The DNA here is from genome assembly GCF_048418805.1 of Vulpes vulpes. Classification (NCBI taxonomy): domain Eukaryota; kingdom Metazoa; phylum Chordata; class Mammalia; order Carnivora; family Canidae; genus Vulpes; species Vulpes vulpes. The sequence goes on along the minus strand of NC_132782.1, from coordinate 135,218,799 downwards.
CACAGAGGCCCAGTTAAACTATCGTCCCAACCTTCTTCAGGGCTCCCTTCTGGTAAGAGGAAGTTAATCCTCAGATTTATGAACTGAGCCTCAGGTAAATTCCTAAAATGACCTGGAGATGCAGACTTCCCAGCATTATGGCCCATGAAAGACCTCTCAGGGGTTGCAGGACTACGTATTGATTGTATAATTTTGCTGAGTATGGACAGTCACAGATTTTCTTTTTAAGATTTTGTTTAGAAATAGTGGCACTGTATAATTTTGCTTGATTGACATCTTTAAGTTGTCATGGCATGTTACTTGTTAGCACAAATAACCCCGGTCAAGGCTTTGTTTATAGAATTCAAATGAACATGCCTTAGTCCCTCTGAAACCTGAAGAACAAAGAATATGAACAAAGAGCTAAGAATATGAATATTTGCCTTTTAAATAATAGTTATCAATATTTCATAGCATTCTTTTCTATTGATAAAGTATTTTTGCACACATTTCTCCTGTGATTGTCAGCACATTGCTAGGGACAGGCATGGATGTCATCTTTATTTTATGCATGAGAAGATCAGGACTCAAAGCAGTGAGTGCCACCCCTAGAGGAAAATGTCTATGTTGGTATTTGCACTATCTTTACAATTAACAAAGTACTAGCCTATATGTTATCTCCTGTGACCTATGCAAACAGATCAGACATATCAAACAGAGAATATGCTCTGCACACAAGCGAATTGCTATGTGGCTCCAACTCCTTTTATAAGAAATTTTAGAAGTTTTGGTTTGGTTCAGCACTGTCTACAAAATACAAGAGTGGACTGAATCTGAAGGCTGTATTAATTTCAAGTCAATGTCCAATTTAAAAAATGTTTTGAGTTGCAGAAAAGATATATGTGTGTGTGTGTTTGTGTGTGTGTATACACACACGTAGCTGAAGTGTGTGTGTATGTATATATATGTGTGTGTGTGTGTGTATATATATATATATATATATATATACAGTGACACACATATACATCACTAACATCCTACAAAACCCTGCAAAATTAAAGAACATCTGATACCACTTGGAGAACTCTGAAATATATTTTGTTCAAAAGAGAACAAATAGGATACAATATAACTTTCATTTGCAGAGCTTCTTTCATGCTAATCATTGCCCCCAGAAGCTTTACAGATCAATATAATAGGAGGCAGCAGCAGAAAGCATATGGTCCAGTGTAAATTACTAGAAAAAACGAGTTACAAAGACATTATATGATGAATAAATTAAAGTATTCAGTCATAAATCCAATAAGAAAGGGAGAAATTAAGAAGCAGTGAATAGGAGGAAAGAAAGGGCTTGGAATTAACTCTGAGATGAAACGAAGGATACACGTGACAAATGTGTGTCTCGGAGGGGCAGCAGAAGAGAAAAGAGAGCGCGAGAGCCTTGAACTCCCCAGCAAGGCCTCTAGGAGCCAGAGTGAAATATTGGCAAGAACAGGGCCCAGCCAGGAAAATAAATACTGGGTCACTGCCTAGGATCTAAAAGAAATAAGGTTAAACCTAATGAAAATCAGACATCAGATCTAAAGAAAAATGTATAATATTCTGTTCTTTCTTTTTTCCATTTTGATTGGTTTTGATAGGAACATGTGTTTATGGGAGGGTTCTAATCTATGCATGCAGATGTTTGTTTTCTTTTAAAACCCTGAGATGGAGAGGAATAGAAATGGGAGAACACTGTGCTGGGAAATTGGCTTAAGCCAGTGAAAATTTTGTGGGATGTTAAATGTTGGCGTCCAAATGATATTCTTAAATTATTTGTATATTCTTTATATGTTTTGGAGACCAGAGAGCCAGGATTTGGTCTCCGAGGCCCACAGAACAGGCAGGTGAGCCAAGAACACATTTAAAACATTTGCTAAATCCTTTATTTAAAAGTTTTGGGTGAATCAGGCACTTAATCAAAGGAGAGTTTGTGCAGGTGACCAGACCCAAGGTCCAGGGGTGGTTGCTACACCAAGGAGGAAGAGGAGCTTAAAGTACCAACGGTAGCTGGGCACACATTACTCATAATTTTACTACAATTCTTGGGCAAGAGTCTATAAGTCTATGAGTCAAAAAATTATGAAATTCCTAATCTGTGATATGGAAAAACATTAAAAGTAAAATCAAATATGCAATACGCACACATATGTACACACATAATGCACACATGCATAAAGTGAGGATCACGGGGAGGCAGGAGGGGCTGAAACCAGAGAATGACTGTCTTACTGCAGGGGCCAAGGAGAACACTACCAGAAATCAGAATACAGCTCTCTATATAATTATGACGGTTTCCAAAGTTATTTCTCTGTGTACTCATTCATTCGGTCACTAAATACTTATTCATCATCTGTCATATATCAGGCACTGTACTAGCTAGAGGGCATACACAGATGAATAAGGCACCATCATCCTTGGGCACCCAGAAGTTAGAGGAGTTATTTTTAGAAGAAAAGCACTAAAAGGAGGAAAGGAAGATTTTTTTTTTTTTAATGGTGTGATTGAAAGTGAAAGGAGGTCAGCTCTAACTGAAAGAAGAAAAAGAAAATGTGTTTGAAAGCGTTAAAAGGAGGGAAGAGACATCAACCAACATGGAAAGTGACTTTGGGGGTACTAAGGATAGGCCTGCTAGTGCTTTTATTATAAGGAGAAAGTGAGATTTTCACAAAATCTAATTAGCCTGCAGAAAAGAGAGTTGCTCACCTTCCCTGCTTTGCAGCCTGAATGGAAGGGTAATAGGGGCCAAGTGCACAGCATTTGCATGGCCGGCATTGAGCGGAACACAGCTTAGGGCCGATACTTGCTACATGCTGCACAACTGAAATGCCCACCTAGATCTTGCTTTGTGGGTCAGGGTGGCAGGGAGCAATGGTGGGGAGGGGAGGTCAGCAGCATGTTCCTGATGGCCACCGAAATTCTCCAGAGAGCCATCTTCTGCCCAAACACGTGGTACGCATCTACACTCTGCTAGTGTGAAGGTTCACGCTGGTATGACAAAGGTGCAAAAAAAAAAAAAAAAAGGATAATGGGAAAAGGAGGGAAGAGAATGACTTAATTTATATAATCTAATGCCTTTTCCTTTATTTCTTTGCTCTTGTCAGACTGTTTCTTTAGAGCAGCTCGTAGATAAATCAGAACTCAACCAGTTTACACTATAGTTTACCCATGCCCCCTGCATCCTCCATATAGAGTAGCTTACTCACCCTTTCGGCCAAGACTATTTTAGAAAACATGAATTAGGATGGAAGAGAAGCTTCACGGAAGGACAGAGAGAGAGCACAAATAAGAAATCTCAAAAACACTTGTTAAATTGATGAAAAAGAAGGAAAAGACAGTCGGAGAAAAAGATAAGATGAGTCCTCCCAAATTCATAACCCAGTTAGGGCAGTTAGGGCTAACACCTATGCATAGAAAGAAATGAAATCAACCACAAGTCAAATAATTTTGAATATCTCCTTACATAGTAGAATGGCCATCAATTGGCATACTACAAACGGTAAATATATCTTTCTTCAGAAAGCTGAGTGAACAAGTTGACCCTTGTTTGGGACCTTAAAAAAAAAAAAAAAAAAGGAAAGAAGAAAAGTGCATTTGCATTCACTTTTCCGGGTTTCAGCCAATGTGTTTTTCACTCTGCTCTTTCATCAGACACCTTTTCTACCTGCAGAGGTCCCTGTCTGGCTTTCTGCTAGTCGCAGTGCACCAGGTCAACTTCCTGGTGCCATCTTCCTTTATTGTAACAAGATCATCATTGATGCCAGACTCCACTGATCTATGCAGAAGCCTTCTGAAAAGAGGGTTTCTGTGGAGGTTTCAGTGCGGATCGCCGCATTAGAAAACAAAACATTTGACTACAAAACCAATTTACAGCAAACAAACTATGGATGACGAACTCCAATGATCTGCAATCACATCACCACTTAGTCATGCCATGCTTGGCCAGACACCATTAACCCATTACTGTGAGCTACAGCAGTGCTTGTGCCCAAAGCGTAATGAATGTTCTAGGAATAATTATCTTTGTGCCTGTTAGACTCGTATCGGATATCAGCTTCTAAAAATGTCTTAGGGTCATCCACGCCATGCGCTGGAGGCCACAGTCAAATTAGAATGGGCCAGAGGGGAGCGCAGTAAGGAAGGAGAAACCCACGACCGTCCAACATGGTCTTCTCTGAAAGGGAGACAGTATTTCCGACGTCTGTTTAGTTGGATGCCTATTTAGTTATTCCACTCAAGTTCATTCTTGGGAAGGGGGGGGGATCTTGTCAATAAAGTCAAACCCGGCTCTTGGTGTGTAACAGGGTTTTTGAGGGTCTTTTTTGAGAGCTTCATTAAAAGCAGACAGTTTCTCTAACCTTTTAGCAGAACCTGTTATCTGATGACGTGAATTAAAGTCTCTCAAATGACTAATAATCATATCAGGGCTGCCATGTCAGCTTGTAGATTTGAATAAGAGGGTCTGAAAACATTTGCATGCCTCGATGTGCCAGTGCTAAGAAGCTAATGCGATAGTGCTGTCATAAAGCACTGGAAAGACATGACTTAATGTAATCTGTCATGTCATATGCTAATCTTCAACCATTACTTGAGTGCTGTAAGTAAGGAGAAAGCATTTGGGAGAAATCCTTTCCAATTTCTCTGAGTACCACTTCTGCTGCTGGTCAGCTCAAATGGGTTTTGTGCATTTAACGCAGAGCTCAAGTCAAGTTGGTTTAGGTCACACTTAATTAACCAGCACACTGATGGGCTGGGCCCACTAGAGCACTATGGAAAACGGCTATTTCCGAGCAGCCTAACAAGTAAATATTTCATATGCTGAAGGAAAACGGGGAAAAGGACACTTTCTCAGTCCTTGATAAAGAATATGCTCCTTTCAGAGGCAACACTATGAATCTTAAGAAGACATCTTTTTGGTTTCTGCTTGCCTCCTTCGATATTGGAGTTGAGTTTACAGAAAGTGATAATAAATAGTTAAAGACGTTCCTCTCACCCTACTAGCAAGCACTCTGTTTGCCAGATATGGGCTTATCACTCACACAATAGAGGCTGCTGAAATGCAAAGTCCTCAGAAACAGAGGACAAGTGATCAAAGGGAGACATCCGCCCAGCGCGCTCTTTAACAAGATGACAACATCTCTTAATATACAGCCATTAAGGAAGGAGAGTGGTTCTCAGAGCTAAGCACAGTTTGTGAGACAGACAATGAGTGAGACTAGAGAGACTGACAAATTTTTGCCCAATTTTTTTAGGAAAGTGTGCATGGGATTGTGATTCAAAATATGAAGGTTATTTTTATCAGCCACACTGAGTCAAGTCAAAAAGACGCTTAAGAACTCGAAGAACTGCCTTCTGGAATAGCATTTTTGAGGATGCTGAGCAGATGGCATGAGATTGGCCCCAACGATTCTGCCTGAATTTCCCGACATTCCTACGAGGCTTGCTATTGGTAACCCAAGGGGACTTTTGTGCACGTGGGAACTGGCTTTTTATAGGGTCTAATTAGAAAGCACAGGCAATTTCTACCTACAGCATTAAAAAAAAAAATGCTTCCATGAAATATTTTTTTCCTTGACAAATGTGTGTCATATTCACACAGAAAAACGAATATAAATCAAAATTGATAGAGATGTGAGGTTGTATTTTTCTTCTCGCCAAGGATTCTGCTAAAATTGGGGACTCTGTCTCAAAAAATAAAAAAGAAAGAAAAGAGAAAAATCTTATCATAGAAGTGGTGTGTATCAGCACCACTTACACCTTTTCCAAGTATCTTGACCATTGATCATGAATTGATGGTGCCTAGCATAGCTGCATCCTCCTTTATGTCCACTTATAAAATTCCAGCTGACATTTCAAAGAGGTACAGGGGGAGGATGATTCTCGGCGCCAGTGAAATGTGGCTTCTTATCTAGTTCTTTGCTCATGAACGACCTAATCATCAGGGGACCGTGTGTCTGAATTTTCAGTTCTTATTCGGCTGTGAAAACTGGTCAGATGATCTCCTTGGGTTGGTAGAAGCTGGTCTCATTAGCACAGATTTCCAAGTTCAATTATCATCCGAACCATCCATTTTAGAGAGTACTTTCAACCCAGTCCACGTATCTTGAATTTGTATATTGCTACCTCTGACAATTCATTATTATTATTATTAAGAGAACAAAGTAACACATTCTTAGGATTTGAGTTCAAGGGCTTCACATTCCAAATGAGGGCAGTAAAATGTCCTGTAAGTCTTCCAGGGACTTATCAGCTTGAGTTTAACATCACAGAAGTCTATATGACTGCGTCCCCAAAAATACACTCCTTAATAACACGTAGCCAAAGCAAGTGCCTACCATCCCTGCCTTTTTTCCCTGACATCTTCCTGTTCATGATGGACTATTCAAATAATCTGTTTGGGTTAATCTCTCCTAACTGTTACAACATCCTGATGGCCTCTCAAATTTCTGACACAACCATCTTAAATTATTCTCAACCAAAACTCTTTTTATTCTCACTTCTCCAATGCCCACCACTCTCTGGGGCACATGGTCTCCCTTCCTGCATTATCCTTTAACCCTCTCTCTTAAAAAGAAAAAGCTTTCTACTGCTTTCTCTTTCCTATGATTTCTTAGGCCATAGCTTTTGCCTAAGGCGTCTTGAAGCTTCAAACCATATCCCTTCCCAAAGTTAAATTATATATTTCCCAACTTATCTGGGAAATATTTCCTCATTGATCCAACCAGTTAATAATATTATCATTGATTCTTGACTAATTATTTTCATCTCCATTCATTCAGCACATATAATTGAATTCCTCTATAGTGTCAGGTGCGCTAGCTGGTAGTGATAGTGATCAAGTTAAGAAATGCTTCCCACTCTCATATTCATTTGGTCTCAAGTCTTATGTAAACAGTATCAATTATGCTGGCTGTATACGCTTTCATGTGACTTTTTATATTACGTGTTCCTTAAGGGTCCTATACTGAGAAGGATTTTTGCCAACACACTTTTTGGCTCCCTCTCTACCTAGTATCTTCTGCAGCAGCCTGGGCAGTTCTCAGTGACTTGGAGATGCTCTAAAAGGACTTATTACCCTTTAAGTTTTATTGTGTAAATAGCACTGTATGAAGCAGTAGAGATCAAAATGAATCATGAAGCATGCCCTCATTTGTCAAGCGGTTTGTAATCTTTAGTAGAAGGTAATACTTTATACATTAGACAACTGAGTAACTCAAAGACAACACAAAATAAAGTTCCAAATTGGATATGATCCAACTGGATCAATAGGGATGGTAGAGATGGAATATACAAGAGAGGAGAAGGAACAAATGAGGATTGGCTGGAATTTTTCAAAAGATTCTCACAGAATATTGGTGGGAAAATAAGGTAAACCATAGGTTTCTGCCAGTTTATCACGAATTGGGGCATTTGAGTTTATCAGAGGACATTAGAAACCATGAATGTCTGGTATGGATTCTGGTGGATTAAAGAGAAATAAGAGAAATCAGTGGGAAGATGGGATCTTAAGGTGATCAGAGGCAGGGAGAAAGTAAACCGAAGAGCACAGAGCCTGGGAACTCTGTTCGAGATAATATAACCCTTAAGTACTAGATTTACTACTGTTTCTCCAAAATCAAACCTCTTGCATCAAAATGGAAACAGAACTGAGAGGCAGATGGCTGAAGGTACTAGGGTACCTTATGTTGACTCACCAATTTGAGGTCAGGATCACTCCGTATCTCATATAGTTTTTTATAATATATATATATATATATATATATATATATATATATATATTCTTATATATATATATATTATGAACTTACTCATTATCTTCCTTATTAAGAACTCTGATTTATGGCTAGGCATAATATAAACTCTTAACCAATATCTACTTTTCATTTTTAATTAGGGGATTTGGGCTTTGCTGAAGGTTCACTGGTAAAGGCAGCTCATTCATTTCTGAATCAAGTTTTTACTTTTTAGAGGCCATTGTGTCTCTGCAGCCCCTTGTCAGCTTCCCGCTGGGTTTCTGTCCAAGAACTTAATTGTTAATGGCTCCCAGCTGTGCCACAACCATATTTCTTTAACCCCTTCCTTCCTGGCTGCTAAGTGGTATTCGGTGTTTGAGAAATCAAGTCCCTAGTGTGGGCTTTTGGTAGAGATGGGAACTAATTGCAGAGTAGGAAGATTTGGTTAGAGAGAAAAGACATGAATCTTACCAGACCCAAAGCTGTGTCATTGAATCTCCTCTGTTCCAGTCTCTAAGGTTGAGGCAAATATCTGCATTATTACCTTGAATCTTGGGCAGTAACATAAAAGATCTTTTTCCTGGTCTCCTATGTATTCTCAGATGACTTTTAAAAATTTATTTATTTATATATTTGTTTGTTTATCTAGGCATCAACTGCCTCCTTAATGCTGATATTATTCAACCCCTCCTGACAATTCTTCAGCTCCACCTTCATTTCTCCATCTTGCTTTGATGAGCTATGATCTTTCATGATCTTCAGCTCAAACCCCCAATGAGTCTAGCTGTCAAACCCTATCCATGTCAATACACCCAGGCAAGCTCAGAGCATCTTAACACCTGTGAAAGTTATCCAATTTTCTTTTAATTTCCGCACGTACTTGCTGCTAGTTTATGTTGCAAAGCAATGCCTCCAGTAGCCCAGGCAAAACTGGTTTCATCCCTCATTCTGTGCATTTCATCACAAGAAGCTTCTGTCTCTTTTATGGACCCTGCCAGAGAGTAAGACTTTCTACTGCCTCTACTTCTTACTCTTCAAAATCCCTTAAGAACTTGTCTTTTTTTCTTCATACATCCAGTCTTCCAAGGTCTCCTGAAGTCTTCCTACTACCTCTGTTCCAAGAATTCATTTGCATCAGTAACGAAGCTCTGTGGCCCTTGATGCCTTTACCCATGGTGTGCCCCATTCACATTCATACCATGAACCTGTTTCCAAACCCTCAACTCACTCCTTCCCAATCCATTGCCAGAATTTACACACAGTGGCAAGAGTCGATAGAATCATCTCCTTCAGAAATGACCAACATGGGGTGTCTGGGTGGCTCAGTCAGTTAAGTATCTAACTCTTGATCTCTGTTCAGATTAGGATCATGATCTCACAGTCGTGGAATAGAGCCCCAAGTTGGGCTCTCCACTCAGCATGGAGTGTGCTTCAGATTTGTTCTCCCTCTGCTGCTCCTCACTTTCTCTCTCTCTCTCTCTAAAGTAAACAAATAAAATCTTTTTTAAAAAAATTACCAACAAGCAGCTTAGGAGTTGGCTGCTTGGATGATAACAAATTCCTATATCTTTTCCTTGCAATCTTGTTCACTCAATATTTCCTTCAACTCTTTTGATGACAGCTCCCACTGAGGGATTCTCTCAATACTGAAGGAAAGATGGTACTAACAATTACTGTTGACTATTATTCCAGGCCTTGTCTGTGTTTCTTTACAAGCTTTATCTCATTTCATTAACTAATTTGTTTAATTTCACCAATATTGATCACCTACAGTTAACATCTGTTATTCTGTGTTGAGCACGGGACTATAGCACTTTATCATATGTTTTCTCGTTTTATCTTCACATAGTTCTGTGGGAATAAATACTATTATCCTTCCACCCTCCACCCCATGCCACCCCTCACCCCTTTAGGGAGAAGCGAGGCACAGAGGGGAAGTAACTTTTCAAGATTACTCAGCTACAAGGATTCAAGTGAAGAGAGTGTAACTCCAGAAGCCATGCCCTGAGATAATAGTCATGAACAGATAGTCATAGTTCCTGCCTTCCTGGAATTTAAACACCAGTGGGAGGAGCCCATATTACACAAATAATTGTATCAACAATTATTTAATTACATCTGTGGATTCTAAAGACCAAGAATACACTCCCTTGATGGTATAGAACATAAAGACCTGACTTGATCTAGGAGTTCAGGAAGTCTTTCTCAACATGGTGACATTTACATTGAAACCTAAAGGATGAGAAGGAGTGGGATGGAGGTCATGATGGGTGGGATCATTTCCAGCAGAAGAAAGAGCAAGGGGCACAGGCTCTGCACAACAAAATGCTTGGAGCCATAAAGAATTCAGTGAAGACCAGTGCAGTACCAGTTTTGGTTAAATGTTTGTGACAAGGAAAGAGAGGCATGAAGTAAGGTTGGAGAGATGGGCAGGGATCATATTATGTGGGGCCTTGTGCCCAAGACAAAGATTTTGATCTACTTGAAGTGCAATGGAAAACCATGGAAAGTTGTTAAGCAATGACTTAGATTTATTTTTTAAAATTGGCACTAAGGTGGAATAAATTGGAGGCATTTGGAAGCAGGTATGTTACATCAATTAGAAGGATGTTTTAATTGGCCAGTGATATTTCACTGTAATGTCTATTTTATAGATGAAGATACTAAAGTTTAGAGAGGCTACACCGCTTGCCTGAGTTGACACAGCTTGGGTCAAAGACAAGATCTGGATTCAGTTCTGACACCCAAGTTCATGTCACTTTCCACCACATCAATCTTCCACTTGCGGGCATAACTTACACCTCTGTACTTGCTAAATGTAACAGTAGGCTAGAGCTTAGGGACACCTCCCCACCCCAAGCACATGCTTGGTAATGAGCACACTATAGGTCTTAACTCATGTCTTTCAGACCAAACCTAGTGTTCTTTCCACATTGCACTGCCTCCTGTTATTAAGTAACAACAGGTTTCAAAATGCTCTTTTCTTATGATGAAAATGGAAACCATTAAGTTTTAAAAGCCATGGCAATCATAAATCCAGTGTAAACATATATGCCCAGTGTACCTCACAGGATGGTGATGAGGTTAAGATAATATGCATTCAAACACTTTGTAAATTGCCAAGTACCTTACAGAAGTCAAGCAGTGATATTTGTTACATAGGAAACTAGAGTGCCATGGCAACGTGTCCAGTAGGAATGGGATCCCATCTCAATTTATTTTGTATCAGTCGCTCAAAGAGCTTGCAGATTTTAAGGTGTTAGTATATTTCAAGGATTTGCACAAATTGGGAATCAGGCCAAAGAGAAGTAATTGAAATCCCTGTCTCTACCATACTCCACTACCTGGTTGTGCCTATTCAGTGTTCAATTGGATAATCCCCGGTATAATTACTTGCCCTAGAGAAACCTATGTGTCCCAGAATGCCACCCGGGGTGCCATTACTTCTGCTTTGTGAAGCAATGCCATTTTTTTTTTCAGAAACACACCTGAAGCTGAGAATTTATCTTTGCAATTTAAATTCTCAAGGAGAATGAAACATGGGGACACAAGACCAAATCAATAGTCATCTTTCTTCCATTAAAGAACTTTTAAAGTCTTTTATAGGATTCCATTTCTTATCATTAGTCCATTCCCAAAGACACTTTGGTCTGACTTGGTGTTTGTCAAACTACAGATCATGACCCACTGCTGGGTTCTGAAATCAATTTAGTAGTCATAAACAGTATTTTAAGAAATGAAATAGAAGGAAGAGAAAATACCCAAGTATGTAGTATATAGCAAGAGTATTGCTTTAAGGAGCCTTCGTTTCAGCCATTAACATATGTGCCTATGTACTGGGTCACAGCAGAAAGTGTTTTTCTTACTGTAGGTCACCATCAAAAAAAGTTTGCAACACACTCGTCTATTAGCTTCGGGAAGAAAGCTGAGGTCTGTACGCTTTCATAGGCTAGATCTTTCCAGCCTTAACCCAACTTGAGGACGGAGAAGCACTACCCATTTGTGATGTCAATTATACTTACTTCAATATAAGTAATCCCTAAAAGGTTTCTTAAAGTGACAGCATATGGAAAAGGTGGTGAGTGGGGACCCAGATCTACCTTGCAGCTGTTCACAGAAAGAACCTTGGATGGATGGCTCCTCTAAGGGGGTTGGTGGACTTTTAAAGCAATAGCTAAGAATAGAGCTTCTTTGCTCACATATAAAGGATGTACTATGTGCTGGGCTCTGGTCTTCTATATTTATTTTGTGTATTTACTAAACAGTTAAGGTACTGGCGATGAGCCAAGGCCCCGTTCTTGGTGCTTTCCAGATGCTCATTCATGTCACCTATGAGGCAGGCACTATTGTTAGCCCTCTTTAAAGGAGATGAAATTAAGAGATGTAGCAGATAAGAAACAACAAAGGCAATACTCTTCATGTTATGCTCTGCTGCTTTGGTGCTTGTCCTTCACTCCCATCACTATGCCTCCTAATAAGGGCGTTTCACCATTATTCTAGTTCAACTTCTGACCCTGGCAAGGCTGTTTGTGTGTGTGTATACGTGTGTGCGCATGTAAGCACGTGTGTGTGTGTGTGTGCACGCGCGAATTCATGTGTCCAGTGTGTACCCACTGTCTGTAGTGGTGGGAAAGACAACCTGAAAAAAAAAAAAAAGGAGGGACAACCTGTAAGAATACTTCCAACAGGAGCCTAGAAGAAAGTCCATTTGCATAAAATGCAAAAAAACCTGCTTCCTCTCCTAACTCTGGCACCTTGTATCCCTGTCCGTCATCCTGGTTAAAATAAGAACAGGAAAAAGGCGGCTTTAAGCTCCCCTCCTTAAACGCACAAGAGTATTATGGTAAGATTCAAAAGGTTAAAACCCTCTGCCACGGGGCAAAACTTTTGAAATAATTGGGTTGGGGAGTACAGGGGGGAGTGGAAAGGGATTTGAAGGCAGGGAGGCTCACATGCAAACAGGTTTTTATGAGGCCTTGTTAGGAGCCAGGGAGGAAGAGCAAAACCTTATGATTTTGGGTACAAAGGATTCCCAAGGTTGGTCAAAAAGTTTAAATGTTTCCATAGTCAGGATGGAAGGAGAAGACAAAAGCATTGTAGAGCTAAGAGGAGGGAGAAGCTAATGGGAAAAGAAATCAAAGTAGATTGATCAATGGTTGTGATGGGCATATTATCAATTTATCCTTTGTGCGTGCAAGTATTACAAGTGTCCTTTAGAATAAGCATCTGTGTACTTAGGTATCCTCCATGAAAACATTTTCAGGGAAACAGAAAAGCCTCATGTGTCAGAAGACTGGAACTTCCTCAGGTGAGAGTGGAGGAGAATAGTAATGTTTTGGTCCTACAGGAAAATAAAAGATAGAGTTCCCAGAGGCCCCAAATCCCATTAAGTAAGTTAGTAAAAGTTGGTTATTGTTTCCACATGTTCTTTAGTGTCTACCAGGGATTTTCAGCATGACAGCCACTCAGACAACCGTCCCAAGTGTGGAGAGGGTGGCGAGGGTGAGGAGGGTGTCATAGTGTTAGGGTGGGGAGGGAAGATGAGTCTCATGATAACCCTATCACTCTAGCAAAGTCTGGTCAACTGGCTGGACTTCCAGGGAGCCCTCCAGGTAATCCCAGCTGGCAATCATTTCCTCTTTTCCTGACTCCCTTTTTATTTGTTTCACTGATGCAATTTTTTCCCCACTATTGAGCTTATTGAGTAAATTTCTTACTCCTCATTTTAGAGAGACAGCTTCTTGAAGACAGGGACTATGTTATTCATGTTGTAGCATCTACAGCACAGGGTGTCACGTCCTACATATATTACACCCTTGGTATTTATTGATTGAAATTTAAGACCTCACCAAGTTCCAGAGGGGAGGACTTTATGTGCCCCTGAAGCTATCACTTCCAGTGCTTTTTTCTTCCTGTATTGCTTTTAACAACCCTCTAAACCGTTCTTTTGATTATGGCGCAGTCTTTTGGGACCTTTGTAGGAGACTACCTTCCCACAACCCCAACTTCGGTTCCAAATTGGCTGTGGCAACTCAAGTCAGGAGCCACTATGGATAATTTCAGCACACACGGAGATGACTCTCCCAAACACATATGCAGCCTACTTGTTTCACTGACTCACTCTAACACGGATTCTTCCTTTATGCGCAGAGCCAGCTCCAGATAGTAGAGATCTCAAAGGTAGTTTGCCTGTTTCTTTGGAAGTTCCATGCACAGCTTTCCTGACAAGGAAGCTGACCCCTCAGCAGTATGTTGGCCACATGCTACCATGCCCACAAGCTGCTGTGCCAGAAGGCCTGGAAAGAAACAAGGGTAGCCTAATTGGCTATTATGCTTATGTAATGAATAGAGGCCACAGACCCTGAAGGTCCTAAGGGGCGTGGTATTTCCACACAGGGCACCCATTTGTGGTTCAGCCACTGCTGGCCAAAGGCTGACATAAGTGCAGACCGCGTGGGCTAGTTTGCTACGTAGAGGTACAAGGTGCATTAAGAAAGAGTGCAGAGAAATGTCATCGGTTCCCCACTTAGCGCTTCTCCACACATAATACTCTAGTGTGAAATGTCAGCTTTACCTTCTACAGGTTATCTGTGTGTGGATAATTTATGAAGTCATCTGGCTTAAAAAGAGAAGTGGATTCTGGAGGCACCTCTGGTTTTGTTGGAGTGAACATCAGGATAATGGCATCAGCAAAAAGGAATGGTGGGGAGGTAAGGAAGGCGTAAGGAGAGAGATGAGTTCAAAACTTTGCATTTACAATTAGAACCCTAAAATCCCTCTGCTCCACATTCAACCTCCATGAGGCTCGTGAGGATCTGCAGGATCCTATATGCGTTCCTTCTTGGAGTGTGGTCAGCTTCTAGATCTGCCAGTTTTCTCCATTTGGACTTTTTTTTTTTAACAAGCTACGACCCAGCGTGTTGGATGCCAGACCCTGACTAAACATGGATACTTCCCTTACTAAGCACAGGGCGAACAAGCTCTCTGTGACTCCATGAACAATAAAGTCATGTTTCCTGCCTACCTGGGCATAGAGCTTGATGCAAGGTGAGTTTGTGTAAATTTTCATTCATTTCACAATTATTTTTACTTAGTATCTATTTTGTAAGCATCATTGTGCTAGGTGCTGATGAAGCAGAGGTGAACAAAATATAGTCTCTGCTCTCAAGATGCCCCCGGGGAAGACAGACACACCAGCAAATAGTTTCAGCATTATCTCAGTGTGTTTTATGCCAGGTTGCTATGGGAACACATTAGAGAGGCCCTTACCCTAGTCTGGGCAGGAGGTGGTCCAGAGAAGATCCCAGAGAAAGTGGTGCTTGGGCAGCAGTAGATGATTAAGAGTTAGCTTGGGAACTGGTGGGGGGCAGGAAAAGGAAGAGCAGGAAGTGGATGTTCCCAACAGTGGTCAAGCTTCTGCAAGGGCTTGGAAGGGAGGAAAAGCATAGCCTAGGGAAATGCAAGTGGTTCCATTTGGCTGGAGCATTGAGTTGAGCCTGGGGAATTAAACATAAAATAGGTAATGAAGGCCTAGCAAGGAGTTATATAGCAGGGAATTTGGACTTGTCCTGAGGTCCATGGAGAAACACTGAAGGGTTTGAAATGGGGAGCTGATGGATCTGGTTTGCATTTTATGAGGATCTCTTCAACAGCAATGTGGGGAACAGATTGGAGTGAGACAAGAGATTGGCTGGATAGCCATCGCAGTAATCCGGAGGAGAACATGGAGTGCCTGGCCTAGGGGCCTCGATGCAGGGTGGTGAGAAATGCTAGACACAAGAGGATGTGGTATGGACTGGAGGCAGGATGTGGGGAGCAGAACAGCCAAGGATGACCTCTGAGTTCCCATGACGGAGTCCTGCCAGCTTCCCAGCATGCTAAGTGGGTGACATATGCAATTATCAGGTACAAATTCATATTTATTGTTTTCTCCCATTTTATTCTTTTTGTACTATTTGTTCTTTTACAGAAGAAAGTAACATTAATTCAGCTCTTGGCTGTGATATTTTTCTAACTTTGAAAACCAGTAGTAACACCTAAAGATGAGGCGGGCTAGTAGAAAAGTTTGACAAAAATACTATTAATTTTTCAGGGAAAAAAAAAAAAAACCTATGCCGTATGTAGAAAGTTTCCAATTAGGTTAATGTACCTTAAACTGTATTAGTAATTAAGTGCTTTGGGTATTAAAATACCTAATCTAGCTTCAGGCTGTTTTTGATAAATCCTTTGACATTTTCCCAGCTGAGGGGGAGAGACAGAGCAGAGGAGGCCTCGCCTGGGATTATAGAGCTCTTGGCTCTATTCCCCAGCTCTTAGCGGCTTACTGTGTGACCTTGGTAAGGCTCCTTTAGATCCCCAGCCTTTAGTTGCCCTATCTGTAAAATGGCAAAAATGAGAATATGACAACATGACTGATCATGTTAACAACTTCCCCTAACACATAGCTTGGAACTCAGTGGGATAGAGCTTTTTGGGGAGTGGGAAAGGGGTTCATCTGGGTTTGGTTTTTATGCTAGTTATTCTAGTTAGGGACATATTAATCTGTGATTAACAGAATACCTGATATTTCTGGCATATATATATATATATATATATATATATATATATATATATATATAATTTTAATTTTTTTTATGGTAACCCAATAAGAAATTGGCAGACAGATAATCTAGGACATCCATACCAGATGCGTGGAGCTATGGTAACTCAACCAAATCATCAAGAAGAACCCAGTTCCTTCTATATTTCCACTCTGATATCCCGACAATTTCCTTAATGCCAAATAGTAGCTGTACCTTCAAGCATCACCCACATTCAGCAGAAAAAAAGTAAGAAGGGTTAGTGCTGGCTTTATTTCTACCATTTGTCAGGAAGAAAAACCACTTTCCCAGAAGCAGTGCCATGACTGCCTTGGACTCCCATCAACAGAACTGCAAACCCCACCCCCACCTTTTGCCTGATCCAAGGGAGGCTGGGAAAGTGAGTGGGAAAGCACTATGGAGCTTTTCCTGCTTCCACAGTGAAGGGGGACAAGAAAGGAGGGGTTGGAAAGAGGTGTTGAGTGAGCAAATCAACAGCATCTGTCACACCTGCTAAACAGAGCACCATCAAAAGCGGGAGAGTGAATCATTTCTCAGGAAGAAAAGCATTGAAGGTTAAGCCGGAGAGGAGGCTTTCGAAAGGAAGCCCCTACTTGAGAGCTTGCTTCAAACTTAGTGGGACTTTAGTAATTTCTTTGGTCCAAACTTGTGAAAATCTGGCCCACCCCAGAGGGTGAGTTATAGGCAAACCTGATTTCTTTATCGAGGAGGTAAACCCGGCAATGAATAAAAAGCAGCAGTAGAGAAGGGAAAAGAAAGTGGGATCCATGAAAGAGGGATGAGGACCCATTCCTGAAGAACCCTAGTTTATCTCTGACCCCTCAGACTAGCTCACTGTGGGGTGTGACAGGAGAGGCTCAGCCCAGGAAAGAAAAACCAAAACTCTTATTTATGTGCTGCCTCAGAAAGAGTTTTGACCCAGCTTTTGGGGACACAGGGGTAAATTAGAGTTGAATAGGTTCCCAATTGGCGTATTGGTTGGCCCGCCAATGTGCATGGATCCTTCACTGCTTCCCTGGAGGGAGCCCTCCTCTGCTTATGACAAGGCGGCAGGGAGTGTATGAGTGTGTTTTCTCCATCACATTTGAATAAGGTCTCAATTTTCCTTTACAGATTATCATTTAACAAGGTTTATTGTTCATGCTTATATGCCTCAGGCAACCTATTAGGACATTAGGGAAAAACTGCCCACACCACTTTTTCTTTTTTTAACCTGGAAACAAAACATGCAGAATTGCAATTTTTATTCCTAGAGAGGAAAGGACAGCTCCCAGGTCCGACCACCCACCCCTACCTCCTTCTCTCCTTGGTCTGTGATCCCACAAACTGGTGAGCCTGATCTGTGCTGTGCCTGGAAAGTCTCTCAAACTACAGACCACCTTCCTTTGAGCCTTCACCAGTATGTAAGCCTCCGTAGTCACTGAGATTTAAAAAAAAAAAAAAAAATCCTGTTTAGAGAGTCAGCTTTCTTAATAAGATTGTCACTTGTCCTTTTCTCAAGCGAAATATTTTCCTGCAGAGGGAATTGTATGTGTTTCCAAATGTCCCTGGTCTGGCTCATGATCCCAGGTAGATTCAGCAGGACAGGGGTGGAGCATGTAACTCTCACATGCTAATCAAGTAACACAGGGAGTCTCAGACAGAGCTCAGTGAAGAGAAGCAGACCCTTTAGCTGGTGTACATAAACTGGCAACTCAATTTCAAGGACACAGGAGAATTACCAGGGAGGCTTCGACTACAGAGCAAAGACTTGTCTGTGTATTTTTGCATGCATTTGTGCCACTACTAATCTGTCTGCTTGCAGTGCAATAGCCCAGTTCCTTTACTAGATTGAGTGCATCCAGGAGAAGAGAAGCAAGCTCACACATAATTAGGACACATTTGTGAAGAATACAGTGAGTGAAATTAAGGTTAAGCACTGAATATATTTTCATATCACTCTGCTAACAATTGCTCCAGGGACTCAAAGCCATATAGATCACACCCTGAAACTCCATTGTATAGACCATCGGGTCCTTCGTGAAGTTTACCTATCAATTTCCAAGAGCTTTATCAACTCATGGCAACGCATTAAAGGCGCCTAGCATCACAGTGGCCAAAATGTGTGTAATGGAAAGGTTCTGGTTCCATCGTCCTTAAATTCCTCCTAGAGATGACACATGAACACTCCAAAATGAAAGGTAGAAAAGGAATTCTGACGAGATTGTCTTTGTGAATGGAATATGGCATTGGATACCCATCACACTCTCCCCTGTGATTTCCTATATTAGGGTTGAAGATGGAGGATAAAGTAGAGGCCAAGTAAAGAGAAGTCAAGAGAGCAGGGTGTTCCAATGGAACGAGGTGGTATAGTTAACTTCTAGATCTACTAAGACACCGTAATGTGATTATAGTAACATGCCTTAATCTCCTCTAAGCACATCACCAATCTAAGGGTCTGAGCTGAAACAATCCTGAAGAGGCTCTCAGACTTGGGAAGAAACTTCTCTAAATTTCTGACTGGGGTAAGTTGGTACCCAGTTCTGCAGTGAACTGAGGGAGAATTTTCTCTCTTTAGGATTTTTCAAATTTCCTTCAAACTCTTTTACCATGAGAGTGTTGTTTTGAGGATTCTAACTCCTCACCAACCCTACGTCCTCTAACAGGCACAACCTGAGTTAAATGAACCTATATTGACCAGAATTAACAAAGAAAGCTCACGTTTTTATATTTTACACATTTTGTTACAGTTGTCTAGTCCTCTTTGAATGAGGAACACCATTCGGGAAAATACAATTGATTGTTTGTGGCTCCTTTCTGGACTGATCAGCCACCTTGACTATTGTACTGGTATAGCCTCTTCTCCATTGTCTCTAGGCCTCATGAGCACCCCTGTGATTTTCTGCTGTCAGCATGCCCAAATGGGTTATTTGCCTATATTCTGGGGTTTGGGGCAGTAGGCATTAGTTTTTGCATGAAGAACTACTACTAGTCAAATTTTTTTCTTTAGAAAATAAAAGTCAAATCACTTGGGGGTAGTTTTACAGGCTATTTTTTTCTGGTAGCCATAGCTCCCCCTGCTGCCCAGTTAGGGGTAAGAGAGACCACAGTAATCTCTGAAATGAGACAAAACAAAGCCTACCTAGAGTCAAGGCTCCAGAAGCCTGCAACTGAAGGCAATGGACCTCAGCTCAAGGGTCTGGGACATGCATGGGTCTTTGAGGGTGGGGGTGAAGCAAGAGAGGGGGATGGGATTTTAATGGCAGCACCAACTGTTGTGTAAAAGTCAAAAATACAAATAAAAGAAAACCTTGGGTTCACGCATAAATGTTCATTAATGAGCAAGTTCTCTGCTCTTCCACCCAACGCTTACTTCCAGATGATATTGCTCTTTTTGCCTTTCTAATATTAGTTCTGCCAGCTATTTAGCTACATAATACCTGCCTGTTTCCTGATCTGTAGGAGGGGTTTGTTTGATGATTCAGTTTTTAAAATGTATATATTTATCGCAATACCTGGTATTTATATAGAAGCATCTGACCCATGTTGGCTGCTATTATTATGCTAGTTAATGTATCTTGTTTAATTGGTTCTCAAACTTGGCTGTCCCTTGGAGTCATCTGAAGAATTTTTTAAAATCCTGATGCTTGGTTACTATTCCCCGAGATTCTAATTTAATTGATAAGGGGTGTGGCCTGGGTGGTGGGGTTTTTAAAGTTCCTAGAGAATTAAAATACACAGAAAAGTTTGAGATCCATTGATCTAGGACTTCCAAGCATCCACCCTCAGAGACTAATGTTTCACAAGGAGATGGTGTCCTGTGCTAGGTAAAATGAGCGGCCCTTCTGCCCCATTGGACAAGCTATGGGGACAGGGAGAGCCTCTACCTCTTTCCTAAAGAGTAGTTCCTGCATCAGCAGCATCTGAATCACTTGGGAGCCAGTTAAACTCTCAGGTCCCACCCAGCCTACTGGATCAGAGTCTTCATTTTAACAAGGTCCTCCTATGTTCTCTAAACACATTCACGTTTGAAAAGCCATGCTCTAGTTCACACTTTTTCTCCTCCCTCTTGCTTTGGTGTCTCTTATTCGCCATGGAGAATAGCGTTAAGCATTTCTGACAAGGAACTATCCTTACACAAAAAGCTGCTGGCCTTTGTTTCAATAATTTCTTCAGATTCACATCTCCTTAGAGTTATTTTTTTTCAGCTGCCAAATGTAGTTTGAGTTTTTAATACCTGTCTCAACTCACAAGCACCCACTTCACATCTGCTGATAGGTGTGTACCAGGCCTCTTATGTTGTTTCTAAAAATATTCCTTTTAGGGCTGGTGCAAATGTCCTGACTGGGCCAGCTTTGGTCTATTGTTGAGACTCGGTCGACATGTGATAGAGGATCTTTGGTACATCACAGCTATGAGACCAAATTTAGAGGATGATTCTTATTTACTAGATGTTCAGAAAGGAAATAAAATCCTCCGTTAGAACCTAGTCATTAAGGTTAACAGTAAACCATAAAATGAATGGAATGTTGGCCCTGTAAACAGGTTCCTAAAAAAGACAATACAAATGTTTTTAACTAAAAACGTGGGGAGACTGGACAGGGCTTTGGGGGGAAAAAAAGGAGGGGGGTAGAGTGAGTGATTTAGAAAAAGAATAAATCTCAACAGGAATTTGACTTCTATAACAGCAGCATAATACTATGACATTAGCACTTCTTTCTCCCCTGCCCACCCAGATTCAAAAAGAAAAATATTTAAACACAAATTTTTAAAGATTTTACACATGAGTTTTAAATGATGCATATTGAGATAGAAATAATCCAAGAATTACTACTGCTGTCTTCACTTTTTTTCTCTCCTATTCTCTTTCTAAAGACACAATGCCCTCTTTATGATGCTTTTATGTCTATAAACGGTTTGAGGAAGACACTGAAACCAAATCTGTAAACGTGCAAGGCTCCTGGATTGGTGGGGAGGGGGCTGGAGTGAGGGGGAGACACAAATTGCAAAGAGCAGAATAATCAGATACAGAGGGACTTTGATCTTCTGGAGACCTAAGCTAATAGATGTTAAGTGCAGTTCAGTGGAAGTAATAACCCATGAAGAAAACAAAATCTGCAAAATGATAAAATGCTGCAGTCTACTGATCAAGGAAGACATTGGAAAATTACTATGAAAGCATCCTTAGCCCAGCAGATCCAAGGTGAAGAAAGGGCTGCGTCTGCCAACCAGCAGCCAGACATTCCAGGCAGACTTAGCCGTCTCCCATTTTGTGGCCAGATTAACACTCTGCGGAGCCTGAATGCTTTCTCACTGAAAAGGCATGGACTGGCACCATCACAGCCCTGGGCTTCGTAATCTCTCCCAGTGACGCCATCGTGAATCACCCTGGGCTGGCCATGTGCTCTGCGGGGGCGTTTTGAGGGCCGTTGTCACTGGTAATCAGTTAGCACAAGTAAAGAATTTCTGAATGGCCTCCAAATGAAATAATGAAGGCCTGGTCATTTTTTTGCTTTCATTATCAGGACACAGTTAAGACTTATTAGACATCAAAAAAATCAAACTCTTACCAAGCAAACTATTTAGAAAGAGATTGCGAAATGATGAACACTTCCATGCAATTAAAAAAATCGTGAAACTCTGCAAAAGGGAACTCCTTAATACGAGTTTAAGCAGTATTTTAGCACGCTTTTCCATGGATTGAGGGACCACTGTGTCATACGCAGAGCTAACGTAGGACAGAATTAATTTAATGGGTCTATGGACCAAACAAACTTTGAAGTATCCAAAGAAAATCTAAAACTTGAAGCAGTTAGATAAAAGCTCAGTCTGGACAGACTCTTTCTGTGAAAAGAAAGAAAACAAACACAAATAAATAAACAAATAAGGAACCCCCCCTCCCCCCCAAGCTCCCAGAGGCTGTGAGTTCAAAGCCGGAGAAACTGAAGAAGGCAGGTAAGAAGCCACACCTCCCTGCATGCCACCTAGAGGTTAATTAAACCTCTGGATGCAAATGGCCTCGGAGCCACATTTCAGTGTGTCTGGATCGGCTGGGGGCAAGCAAAGAAAAAGAAAGGAAGGCCACGCAGTGGTAACTCTGCACGACGTGGCCCAGCTCTGCTGGGCACAGGCCTTGGTTCATCCTTGAAAAACCAACATCGGAACACTTAAACGCCACATCTCGCTCACAGCGTTCTTCCTATAGAGAGAAAAACTGAAGTTGGCAAACCTCGGAGAACAATCCAGACCAGCATTAGGGGTGGCCGGGAAGAAAAGAACGTGAAGTCGCCCCGCGGATGTGTTCCAGGGCACTGGGCCCTCGGCTGCAACCTCGTACAGAGGGGATACTGCTTAGCATCTCCGGCACCCCCATGGTGGGGGGGGACTGCCCAGCGACTGGCCCTTTTTGTTTTTTAAGATTTTATTTATTTATTTATTCATGAGAGACACAGAGGGAGAGTCAGAGACCCAGGCAGAGGGAGAAGCAGGCTCCATGCAGGGAGCCCCACGTGGGATTCGATCCTGTGACCCCGGGGTCACGCCCTGGGCCAAAGGCAGGTGCTCAACCGCTGAGCCACCTAGGCATCCCGCGATTGGCTCTTTATTTTTTTATTTTTATTTTTTAAGATTTTATTTATTCATGAGAGAGAGAGAGAGAGGCAGAGACACAGGCAGAGGGAGAAGCAGGCTCCATGCAGGGAGCCCGAGGTGGGACTGATCCCAGGTCTCCAGGATCATTCCCTGGGCCCAAGGCAGGCCCTAAACCACGGAGCCACTGGGGCTGCCCCGATTGGCTCTTTAAAATCGATTTTTACCTCGGAGGACAACCGGACCCACAGATCGCGGAAGGGAAATGCAAACGCCAGGCCTTTCAACAATTGTTGGAGGAGATATTTTCTATATACCAAACGGATATACAAATATATACAAATATATCAAATATATCAAATATATCATATATATATGGCTGTGATGGATATGTATATCCATTTGTGCGTGTGTATATATACACACACACACACACACACACAAATGTCCGTGTACAAATGTATTTCCCTATATTTTAGACCAGTCGACTCCTTGTCTTGCAGCCGCGCGGTGGAGGCCGGGCTCGCGCAGACCAGGCGGGCGGTGCAGCCGAGCCGCGGGGCCTGACGCCCAGGCCGCTCTCCAGCCGCTGTGTCGGGGCCTGTGTCGGGGCCTGTCCCCAACAACCGTCCTTATCTATCATGTGCATAGAGCACAATTTAGACTAAGCATGCTGAGTGGATTAACTAATGATTGCAAACCACTTTGGAAATAGAAAATAGCCCATACGTGCCCGGAATGACTAATGATTGGATAATAGAGCGTCCTAAATTTTACTTTTAATTCAAATAAACCTTTTCTCGATGATGAAAGTTGTGCTATTAAACTAAAGACTTTTTTTTTTTTTTTTACTAGAGGTTTTCACGGTATTTTCATTTGAGTTGAATTTCTGTTCTTCAGACCCATATTTCTGCCAATTTCTGTCTCTTGTGCTTTCTCTGGCACAACCGAAAGAACAAAGTTAATAACAGAGAAAGGACAAGCTTTAAAAAGTGCTGCATTTATCGTCAGTTGTAATTCTGCTATTAAATGGTCTTGGCATTTGGGAAATTCTTCTCAATCTTACTTTTTTTCTTAAGACAAAAAAACCAAAAACATGGAATTTATACTAAAAATAATCTGTCTCCATCTTTCCTTCTCCCAGTGTCCTCTCCGTTGGCATCCAAGGTTTGACCCGCTGCCTCGGTAGCACGGTGCGGGACAAGTGCCGAGCCCCCGCTTCTCCCTCCACTTTTCCGGAGGCAACACGTAGTCATGCTCTTGCACGCGCACACCCGGACACACGCACGCAATTTGTGTAGAATTATTTTTCGCTCTGATGTCTGCCTGTGGAACAGATTGAAGATTTTACCATCCAAAACCCACAAAGAGAAAACTCCTACTGTGGTCTTCAGCATTTCCATTCAGTGGCTTCGCCTGCCAAGTCCAGTGACCAGGACCGCCGCTCCTGATGGTGGGGAGCATATGGTACTGCTGTGAATAGTTTTGCTCTCACTGCTGTGAAATCCCACGCCCTCCCACAGAATGTGTTTGGAGGAGCAAATGGTGAGCGTCGCTATTCAGCAAGCTCCTTCCCCGCCTATGGAACCCGGTCCCTTCAACAACAAAATGAAGAGCTAACTGCACGTCTTCACGGTCTTCGGCTTCGGGGTTGCTGGCTACCTGGTACTGCTACCCGTGCTTTCTCACCCCC
Organism: Vulpes vulpes; assembly: GCF_048418805.1. Classification (NCBI taxonomy): domain Eukaryota; kingdom Metazoa; phylum Chordata; class Mammalia; order Carnivora; family Canidae; genus Vulpes; species Vulpes vulpes. The sequence goes on along the minus strand of NC_132782.1, from coordinate 135,194,188 downwards.
TGCCCGCCCACCCCCGGGAGGGAGGCTTCTCCTCTGCATCCTGAATCCACCAGGATCCGTGATGGTACACCAAGCACCCATCACTTTTCTTTCCATCTTCCTCTTCCTCCTTCTCCTCCTTCTAAAAAAAGAAAAAAAAAATCTTACAGTGGGATGCAGTCTCTAAGTTAAATTGGGGCTCCGGAAAGAGCACTGGACTAGGAGTCAGAAAGCCTGGAATATCAAACGTGAGCTAGCCTCGAAACCTTGGGCAAAAGTTTTCTGTGCCTCTTCTGCAGAGCGGATGGTGCAGGCCCCTTATGCCCCTTTGGGTTCCAGGACTACATGTATTTGTCTAATGCGACCCCACCCGCTCCCAACCTCATCCTCAGGAAGACCTTTCTCTAAACTTCTCAAAACTGGGATGTCTTGGTGGCTCACTGGTTGAGCATCTGCCTTTGGCTCAGGTCGTGATCCAGAGGTCCGAGATCGAGTCTTGCATAGGGATCCTTGCAGGAAGCCTGTTTCTCGTTCTGCCTAAGTCTCTGCCTTTCTCTCTCTCTCTCTCTCATGAATAAATAAATAAAATATTTTTAAAAATAAAAAATAAACTTCTCGAAATGCATGACTACCTTCCGGACATCTTTTGGGAACTTACTTGGTTGCTTGTTTCTGGGATTATTCACCTCTAAGGTCAAGTGCTTCTTGTTTAGCAAAACTCCTGCTGTGATAGAAGGCCGCGTTTTTCTCCTATTTCCTGTGAGAGCACCGAGCAACTCGTTGGAATCTCGCTTATAACCACTTCCCTTACTTTCACTGAGTGTTCCTAGGTCACTCTAGGCGGTGGCCTTTGAGGTGTGTGTTCTGCTGTCCTCGTGTCCCCTTCTCCTGCTATCCCGACCACCACAGTCCCCACTCCCCTGCACTGCTGACAGAGGTGTATGCTGGGTGCACGGCTGGCTGGGGGCTGTTTGGAAGCCCGGGCATGATTCTGTGGGTGCCACATTTGTGGGTGTGCGATGAGAAGGTGTAAGAGAGAGCAGACGCTCCTCCGCTGCTGAAGAGGGCTGTGGAAGCTGAAGTCGTAGACATGCTTCAGTGGAGGATGAGGATTTGCCCAGATGGGAAGCCTCAAGTACAGAGGCACTTGTACATCTACTTATCTTGAGTCTCAATGATGCTGTTTATGAGTGAGCTATTCAAATGGAGGGAGAAACCCACAGAGAAGGAAAAATAACAGGTTGGAGTGATTGCGTACAGGAGGAGAGGCCCTAGTGGAAGTCCGGTGGGAAAGAAAGAGGGGAATAAAATTAAGAATGATTAATGGCGGATCTCTAATGGTTTCACTGGATCCAAAGGAACAGGGCAATACCAAGTAAGAAACACTTGATATAGGAAAGGAGCATAAGTGGGAAGGAAAATACATCATTCTACAGATGCTGACAGGCTGCGAGGATGGGGAAGATTCCCGCAAGAGCAGAAAGGAGCAGCCCCTCCTGCCCACACAGAGGTACCCTGGCCACCATGGCACCTCCTGATCTTGCCGGGAAATCCTATCCAGCTGCATTCCAGAATAACTGTTCAAGTGAAATAACTGTCCATAAGATGGGAGTGAATCCAGAATAAGGGATTTCAACTTTTAGGAAGATTTAAGTTAGGGATACAGGCACCGCTCCTCCAAAACGGTCCCTTAAAAGTGCTGTCAAGGGGTGTGTGTGTGTGTGTGTGTGTGTGTGACTCCAAGTGTATTTGCTTGAGAATCAGAAAACAAGTCCAATTTTAGTTGCCCGAGACCCAGCCTCACTCTCCCTCTAATCCACTTCCCTACCACTTCCCGCCTCCTCTGCATCAAGTTAGAATGGCTATGACGCTCCAAGTTACCCATAACGGGTATTCATAGTATCTATAATTTAGGGAATTCTTAATATCTCCCAGCATCATGGTCACCTCTGTTCATGCATTTTCACATTCAGTCCTCACAGCAATATATGAAGGAGTCACAAACATTTACATGGTGCTTTTTGGACGTCCGACAATATTCTAAATGCTTCATCTCATACGTATTAATCAAATTAGGTACTACTATTATACATTTTTTTAAACATATGGGGACCCCGAGGCACGAAGATATAAATAACAGGTCCACAAACAACCAGTAAGTGTCAGGATCAGGGTTCAAAACTCAGGTCTAATTTATCTTATTAGATGGCAAGCTCCTCAAGGGTAGCAGCTGTGCAGATCTGAGACCTGTCACTTCCTCAATGCCAGGGTCACAGGGAACACTGTTACCTGGCGGCTGGCTGAATGATTGAGCACACAGCCTAAACCACTATCCTCTATGCCAAATCCAGTGAAACACAACCAGACAAGCACCAGCACTACAGAGAGAGTCGTTCATTCAATCATCATTCGTTCACCAGATGTTACGCGGAGCACCTGCTATGTGCCAGGCCCCAGCCTGGGTACTGGCGGCACTTTCTTTTTCAAGAGGGAAAGGCCGCAGGACTCGCCCCAGTGCTTCCCATACCCAGGCAGGTTTGCCTCCAACTTTCCTCCACACCCTCCTTGTCCTCCCACAGCTAATACAATGCGCCCCAACGCGGGGAGGGCGGCTTTGATCCAGTGCAAACAGCTCGAAACTGTATTTTGCTTGTTTTCCATCAGTGTTAGGCTTGCAGGGCCCACTGGGGATAATGACTCAGTGCCGGGGAGAGCATGGGGGCGCATGTAGCAGATCTCAGAGGGAGGGACTGCAAATTGGAGACATTTTATTGTTTTCTCCTTTTCACTCTGAAAACTTTCCAGAAAGAGATCTATTTAAGTGGCTTGCAAAATTCATCTTAAGGTCAGCTCTAATTAAGTTGGGGCCTGGCAGCTGTATGATTTCAGCGTCATTACACAGCTGCCAAAGTGGAGCTAGGTGCTCTCCTTCACCATCGGCAGTGTCAGGCTGCCCGCACAGCTCCCACAGCCTTCCAGGCCCACTGGGCCTCTGGGAAATGTGGAATGGGTCGGTGCCAGAGGGAAATCTGTCCTGTGCTTTGGATGAAACAGACCGATTCAGCAGTTCAGATTTTCAGATTATAGTAAATTTTAGGAAAACATGGTCACCCTTTGGGTCACATAGTAGATACTCAAAAGACTTCTTCCTCTTCATTTCCATCATCGGAATATGATTTTAGCAGCAGAGAACTGAATTGACACAATGCCCGGCACAGAGCAGGCATTCGGGAAATTTGTGTACAGTAAATAAAATGTATGAAATAATGGAGAAAGTGAGGAATCAAGAGACTCAGTTTCTAGTCCCTTGGTTTTCTATTAATTAATATGATAAAAATGTAGAAATCATCTCTCGGGGGCTCAGTTGTTTCATCTACAAAATAAAAAGATTAGATGACACGAGTTCTAAAATTCCTTCTTGTTCTTGAATTTCACAAGTGAGGTTTTACAGAGAGGCAGCGTTAACAGAGGAGAAGGAACAGAATGCAAAGCCCTGAGCCCACAGACGGGACTTAGGTCCAGACTCTGTCACTGACCAGCAGTGAAAGCTTTAAGCTGGTTACTTGACATCTCGAAGCCTCAATTTCTTCATCTGCAAATAGGGATATTGAAGTGCATTTTGTAGGACTGCAGGATGATAATGAGAGAGTAAGGGCCTAAAGTATAGAAGCCTTGAAATAAATGGAAATTAAAAAATAAATCCCTATTTAAAGCCCATTCTTTTGTAGAAAAGAGGTAGGGCCATTTGGGATAGTCTCTGCTAATGGCCCCAATTCCTCCCCACCTATGCTGTTTGACATGTCCCTCTGCGGTGCTCTCCTAAACCTTGACTCGGTTCGGCTAAGTGGCTTGTTTGGCCAGTAGGATATTAGCAGGCAGGATGCAAACAGAGGTCGGAAAACTGTTGGGCATGTCTTTTGTGACTCTGCCATTGCCATGGGAAGGACATGCCCAAACTAACCACAGGTCCTACGAAGAGGATGACACATGGAACAGAGCCACCACTAGCCCATGACCAGTCTAGGTCAAATCCTGGTTACCTCAACCCTCAAAAGCTAAACGAATGACTGTTTTGAGCCACTGAATTGTGGAGTGGGTTGTCATGCTGCAGTTTGATAGCAGTAGCTAACTGATGCACTGTTGGTTCATAACAGAAGACAGGAGCTACAGATTAGTTTTTTAAGATTGGGGTTCATTAGTAAAATCTGCAAAGATATTTACCTTCCCACATCTGATGAACATCCAGATGGACTTTTGGGTAAAATTTTGGGAGAGAAAGAAAAAAAATTACTTAAATCATCTTTCTGGTTCAAATGACAACTGTAGTGCTGTCTGAAACATTTTAATTTCCTAAATTATGAATGAAAACTTGCCATTAGGTCTGAGTATTCAAGTTTTAAGACTGGGAAACTTTTAGCAGAGAGGGACTTAATAATGTACAGGTCCAAACGTGATTACTGAGCATGTCTGTATATTGCTTATTGCCATTGACCTTTTGTAAAATCCAGATATTTTAGTAGCGGTTTTATTCAGATTAATAAGGCTTTAAAAGACCGCGGTGTCAAAAAGTGACCCCTGGGGATGCCTGGGTGGCTCAGCGGTTGAGCATCTGCCTTCAGCTCAGGGCATGGTCCCAGGGTTCTGGGATCGAGTCCCCCAACAGGCTCCTAGTAAGGAGCCTGCTTCTCCCTCTGCCTATGTCTCTGCCTCTGTGTGTCTCTCATTAATAAATAAATAAAATCTTTAAAAAAAGGTGACCCCTGGGTCAATAGGACCCTTTGTTTATAAGGTTAGCATAAAAGAGAAACTCACTTTCCACTTCCAGGTAGGAGAAAAAACCCAGTTCTTCCCTACTGTGACTTTCTCTCCTGTGAGGCTTCTTGACTACTCCCATAGGACTCACTGTGCTGGTCACCAAATGCATGGAGGTTTTCCCCCACAACAAGAAAGTCTCTGCAAAGCCACCAGGGGATCCTACAATTTATTTATTTATTTATTTATTTTTATTTTTTTTTTTATTTTAAATTTTTTTATTCATTTATGATAGTCACAGAGAGAGAGAGAGAGGCAGAGACACAGGCGGAGGGAGAAGCAGGCTCCATGCACCGGGAGCCTGATGTGGGATTCGATCCCGGGTCTCCAGGATCGCGCCCTGGGCCAAAGGCAGGCGCCAAACCGTTGCGCCACCCAGGGATCCCCGGATCCTACAATTTAATTCAATTCTGACACTGTCTACTTGGAGATAGGGTCAAACCCCATTAAAGATGGTCCCACAGCCTCTCACTCACTTCAGACATCCTTGGATTGAAGGTCCCAGTGATCCCCTCCTTCAATTCCATTAGTTTGCTAGAGCTGCTCACGGAACTCAGGGAAATATTTACTTACATTTACCAGTTTATCAGAAAAGGATACGGATAAACACAGAGATGGAAGAGATGCACAGGGCAAGGTACGAGGGAAGGGACTCGGAGCTCCCATGCCCTCTCTGAGCTTGCCACTCCTCCAGCTCCACCTGTTCACAAGCTGCACACTCTCTGTACCCCATACTTCTAGGCCTTTCACGGAGTCTTTGTCACATACGCATATCTATTATTAATTCTATTTTTCATCCTTCTCCCCTCACTGGACAATGGGAGAGAGAGGGGAGGCTAAATATTCAAGCTTCTCATCATGGCCTGGACTTTCTGGTGACCAGCCCTCATCCATGAGCCATCCAGGAGCCCACCCAGAGTCCGCTCCTTAGAACAAAAGACACACACACACCCCAAATCCTTGTCATTGAAATGACAAGAGTTTCAGGAGTTCTGTGTCAGGAAGTGGGGCAGAGGCCAACATATATTTTCTTTATTTCACAGTTAGACACATCTCTCAGAAGGAAGGACTCTGGCAGAAACCAATCACCTCAAAACCAGTACAATCACTTATTGAATAAAGTATTAGTCCATAACACAGAAGCCACATTCTTCTGGCAAGACTGAACCCAACTAGTAAGCTTCTTCAGGGCAGGGACAAGGGCAAAAATGCAATAACACAGCCATACAGTTGCCTGCTGAGCAGAAGACAGATGCTCTTGGTGAAGAACAGCAAGTTAAAACCTGCTCCTCATAACTTAGGACCCAGACCAAATGTTACTCCACCAGGAAGAATGTATCCCTTTCTTGTCTGAGTTCCCCTGGGACCTGTCAGGCCTGTTTTTTCCATGTCTGATTCTGTCACTAGGCTTACCTATAAGCTCTTCAAAGACTTGAGACATAACCACACTCCTCTTAGGTCTTTAATACCTAGCAAGATACTTTACACATAAAATAAGCTCAATAAACTATTGTTAAATGAATGGGTCATAATACTGCCAATTCATAAATGAGGAAGCTGAGAGTCAGAGAGATTAACTAATTTTCTGGAAATCACATAGCTGGACAAAGCTGGGAATTAAATTTGAGCCCAGGTCTGGGTGGATCCAGTCTATTCTATGCCACATTGAATCAGGATTCCTGTGGCAATAAGTAGCATATGTAAAGTGCATAGCACATAACAGATGCTGAATAAATGTTATTTACCTTTTTCATGTTTTCTTCTGGTGCCAGGAATCCCACCATTGGAGATTTATCTCTCTTTTCTTAAACTCCTTTTTCTTAGAAGTTAGCGACATTGTTGCTTAAAGGAGATGAAAAGCAACCCATATATCTTTCTTTTAAAGATCCTTTTCTTTATTCAGAGAGAGAAAGAGAGAGAGAGAGAGAGAGAGAGAGAGAGAGTTCATGAGGGGCACAGGGAGAGGGAGAGAATCTCTAGCAGACTCCTTGTTGAGCCCGAGATCATGACCTGAGCCAAAATCAAGAATCGGATGCTTAACCGACTGCACCACCCAGGTGCCCAGCCCAGATATCTTAATAGAGTAGTAACTAATGCCTGGCAGTATCAATTGGACTATTATACAGTCATTAATAACTCTGTATAGGAAGAGTTTAAAATAACATGGAAGTGCATTCAACAATGATACTTTTTATAAACAGCAAATTAATATTTTTGACTATATGCAATATATTTGCAGTACTATCACAGTGCTTTCCAAAAAAAAAAAAAATAGTTATTGAGAAAAGAAAGGTCAGCAGTTAGAAGCAGGTCAGCAGTATTTATTTCTAGGTGATAAGCACAAGGGTAATTTTTGCCATGTTTCTATTTTCCTGAAATTCTCAAGTTTCAAAAAATGAGCATGTCTTACTTTGATACACTGAAAGATTTTCACAACAGCCCGGCTGTCTTTTTTGTTTACCGACCTGTCTTTGGGAGATGGACCACTGTCACCATTTTGCCCCAACTTTGCCAATGATCCTCCTAGACCTTATTATCATGGTGTCTGTAGTCCCCTATTGTACTTAGTTGTTTCATCCTGAACTTCCCTGCTGCCTCACTGCGAATTTATTAAGAGCTGGGATTGTCTGACTTCTCTGCACAAATCTCCAGCACTTTGCTAGCCCACAGTCCCCTAGTAGGCTCATAAATTTTTGTTAAATAAATGATATTTCTCACGACTGAATTAATAGTTTGCACCATGACCTCTGGGAAAAGGGATAATAAGAGAATGTTTATATTTACATGTGTGCATTTTGGTGGAGTCAGAGCTTGCAAACACCATACTACATGTTTTCACATGTCTTACATTTTGCACATTCACAAATTAAAAATTAAAACTAAGAATGCAGTTGAGCGCTTTTTTTTCTCCCACATCACCTTTCCTGAGTAATGATGACCAGTGTTCAGTACGCATGCTTTTCTAACAGGAAACTGTAAATTCTCTGAACCCAGGCAAAAGGTATGGAAATTATATCAAATCCAATTTAAGTGTGTTTTCTTGAACTTAGGATGTATAATATTTAGTTTCATGAGCAGAACAAATAATACAATTAGTGTTTACTCTCTGACTACCCTTTTCCTAAACAACTCAGTGAAGAAATGCACGCAACACAAAAACATAGTGCTTCTCGGTCGTCGCTCCAAGTTTCATATGTTAAACAAAGACAGACCAACCTTAAACCTTTTGATAAATATGATGCTTGTGGTAACTGCAGCATTCACTTTGTATCCCATTTCTCCAAGTTCCTGTCAGCCAGATGTCACTTGCAATGCAAACACTAGAAAAATATGAAATAATAATTTCATACATCATCTATGTGTGCATGAGCCGGTCAAACATTCAATACAAATTCAAACTGCTACTACACACAGAGCAAATATCATCCAAATAATATTTAAAATGATTGAAAGGCTTTTGATTTGGAAGTGTATTCTCTTAAGCTAAGTGGTCCCCAAGACCATCTAGAAAATTCAATTGTTTCATTTTTAAAATGTTTTCTGCCCAAAATTATATCAAACCCTAATGTCTCAATAGAAACACATGGGATTGGATTGCTGACTGGGCGCCTGATGTCAAAGGAAAATCTAATTTCACAATGGCATTTCCTCATACTGTCTCACCAAAATACAAAATTGATAAAATTTTAATGGATAATTTTCAGAAGCAGAACGTTAACCATTGGGAAAATATGAAGGGGAACTTAGCATTGAGCCTAGAAGAAGCAAAGTGAAGGAAGAAATTGACTATAAATATAGATATACAATACTATATAAAAAGCATTCTTAAAAGCTTTTTCTTATCAAAAACAGAACTTCAACTTTAAAAAGCCCTTTACTATCAAAATATATGCTTTTTCTGTGTCCACTTCTAAGTTCCTCTTCCCGAATCTTTTCTATTTTGTAAAATGATATAGGGAGAAGGAATCACACCGTAAGCTATACTATTAGATATATATTTGCACAGTGTTGATTTCTATTTTTGATGTTAGCTACAAAAACGGTCCTGTGTACCCCTGGCTTCAATTAAGAGATAAGAGAGAAGGGTATTAGATTCAGCCCTGCTTCTTTTCACTAAGGCCCTGAACATCATCTCTTTTTGTTTGCTGCTCAGTGGTGAATTTTCCTGCCTGTCTGGAGGGAAGAAGGTTGGGTTCCCTTTGTTTTAAGGAGAAGACTTCATGCCTATGAAGCCGAAAGCGGGGTTCAGCACAGAAGGACCTTCATATTAACTGTGTGATCTTCAGCATGTCCCTCATTGTCTTTGAGCCTCAGTGTTCTCATCTGTGTGAGTGTGTGTGTGTGTGTGTGTGTGTGAGAGAGAGAGAGAGAGAGAGAGAGAGAGAGAAAGAGAGAGAGAGAGAGAGAGAGAGAAATCGCTACCTTACTGTTTTCTTGTGATGTTTAGGAATAATGCTTACAAAATGTCGGACACGACGCCTGACACAAAGGAAGTACTCAAGGATTATTTCATGATGATTCTAATTTCTTGGAGCTTCTCATACTTTCTGTCTTGGGCTCTGCACACTTGTGAGTCTTTCTGCACACTTGTGAGTCTTTCTTAATGATCTTCACACAAGCTGGCAACTACGGGCAGGTGGCACATGAAGTGCTGAAGGAGGGAAAGGGCGGCCTTCTCATTGGACAGATGTGCAACAGTCACCCTGGTCATGAGTGAAGCAAGCCATGCAACAGCCACACCACTGCCAACCCCTGAAGGCACTGTGTGACCTAGAGCTGTGGGCTGAAGACATCGAGGAGACCACAAAGAGGCAGCCATTGATCTCCGACAAGGAGGAATCTGGCTCCTTGGAGTCACTGAGGATGTTCATCAACTTTCCTCACTCAGCAACACTCGCCCCAGACTCTCCACAGAGGAGCTCACCATTAGTTCAAGATTTTAAAGCAAAATCGGCTGTAACACCAATGTTCCTGCTTAAAAACTTGAAACTGAGAAGTAACACATTCAGCATTTCTCTCTCTCTTATATTCTCCACCATGTTATCATTTCCTGCGAGGGTAGGCCCTGGTTCTTTAATTATCTTGGTCATGCATCCTTTCTTCTCTCCAGCCCTAACACCAGGTTTTGGACCAGGTAAATCATTAATAAATACCTAGTATTTAAAATAGAAAGGAGTTCTCTTGAGGCAGCTTATTTAACTGAATAAAAACTGATTATTTCTTATCTAGGATGAGGAGACTGTATGGTACAGTTGCTGATAGTATAGGATTTAGAATCAAACAGAACCAGGTTGTTATTCCATCTCTGCCATTATTTATCATCCTGGGCAAATTTCTTAAGGTCTCTGGGTCTCAGTTCCTTCAATTATAAAGCAGGAATAGTAATTCCTACTTCTTAAGATTACTGTAAATAGGGTTGCCAGTAAAATGCAAGACTTCCTTTTAAGCATGAATTTTAGGCTATTTATTTATTTATTTAGACAACTTTTTAAGATTATAAGTATATCCCAAATATTGGATGGGACTTACACTGAGAAATATTTCTTGCTTACTTAAAATTCAAATTTAACTAGATGTTAACTAGATTTTAATTTGCTAGCTATGGCAACACTCATTATAAAGACTAAATGGAACAATACGTTGTATAGCTATTAGCCCCACACCCACTGGATAGTGGGTGCTCATTAAGTGTTACCTCATTTCCTGCTCCCCTTGTGGGGATGTCGTGTGATTAAATGCCTGGTACCTAGTACCAGGTCCATAGATTTTAGTGAGATTTTGCTCTCTCTCTCTTTTTTTTTTTTTTTTTTTTGAGATTTTGCTCTTAAGGATCAGCCTCAAAACAATATTCTCTAATCTAACAAGGAAGACAAAGCCTCACCCACTTGCAGTGTTCATCTCTGGGTCACTTGCCGCCTTCTTTCTCCTTCCCAGGGCCTGTTTGCAACCTGGACCCCAAGGGTGTAGAGTGGCCTTGCTAAAAGGCCAAAGCCAAAGGGACAGAGCTGTTAACACAGATCCTCCTCAACTCATAGCAGCTTGGTATCTGAAGACGTGAATTTACCTTGGACATGGATGTTAGCAATTCTTAAAATGTGAGCCCTCTAAAGAGCACCAACACAGAATTGCAAAGATGGATTTGATTTACAAAAACGCAGAAGTAGGATAACTTGTCCAGTGAAAGTCTATTCCCTAAAGTGTGTTATAAAGGCATTGCTAACAGCTTCTGGAAGCTCTTTCTTGCTTCCACACATACCCCTCACCTACACATCAGCTTTTCCAGACGCTGGTCTTCATTGGGCATTAAAGCTTTCTCCTGCACCTATTGCCAAATGCCCTCCTGAAGCAGGTCGCTGGCATGAACTGGATTATCCACAAAACATACAGGTTTTTGAGAACACCTTTTTCCTTACAACCCAATGTTGTTTTTCTCTGACAAGTCAGAGATAGGGGATAGGACATAATTCAGCAGAAAGTCTTTGTATGAGAAAATGGCTCTTTCAACACGGTCAATCTGTGGATCAGTACATTTGGAGCCCGCCTGACCCATGTTCCCAGACCTACAGTTGGTTCTGTAGAAGCTCCATTCTGCCCCAATTCTGGGAAGGGATTACCCCATGTCTGGAGAATAGGTAGGGCCAAAATTTTGTGAATATTTCTAGATGACACATCAGATCTTTCCACAGGAATGCAGGCTCTGGCTGACAACAGAAAGCAGGTACTGTCCACTTCCTTAGGCTCTCATTCTCATGTAAACACGCGGCCATCTTGCTCAGCACCAGCTGCAGCTTCTGGGTGGTCCTGCTAGCAAATTCCAAGTGGATTGCAGCGCATCGCATCTTGCAGGCTGGTGGTCACACAGCTCCAGCAAGCATTTGTGGGAGACAGCAAATGCACAAGCGTTCTTCATGCTCTGGTCTCGGGTGGACAATCAAAGTAAAACCTGATTGCTTAGACATGGTTTGTTCTCCAAAATTAAAAAAAAAAAAAAAAAAGAAAGAAAGAAAGAAAAGAAAAGAGAAAGAGAAAGAGAAATAAAAACTGATCAAGACAAAACCATAAAGGCAAACAGTTGGCAGATTTTCTGGGAGGCAATTCTCAATATGAAAATTTGGGAGTTCTGCTTCCCTCTTCCTCTTGGGCATATAGAAGTAGAGTTTTCATAAATGCATCCTAATTGGTCAATATGATTGCATACTAATGTATGATATTTTACAACTTTCCAGAATTTCTCCTTAGGAAGGTAAAACAAGGGAGTTTATGGGTCAGAATCTCACTTCCACCACTCATTAGCTGTTTAACAGGTTTCTTTACCTCTCTGTTGTGAGACTACAAAGGAATTAATGCACGTGAAGGTTTAGAATACCACCCGGCATATAGTAGAACTTGCACTAAGCAAGAACTAACTGTGATCAATGGGAGTAAAGCATCTTTAATAATTTTACTCTAGATCTGTAGAGTGTTTTATAGTTGTAAACTAATTCTACCTCTTTTTTGGTGGATCTGTAGTCAAGGTGAGGTAGAGACTGAGAAATCTCCATTCTTCATAATGGAAGAAGGGATAAATAGGATTGATAGATGGTTATGTAAGACTATTCCAGGTACAGAGGGTGATATGACTTAAGAGGTAGAAGAGGAAAATTCCATAAAGAAGGTATTGAGATGGTTACTGAGGTGGCCCCAAGAACCCAACAGAAGCATCGTGGAAACCCAGGCACTGTTCAGCGGTGCAAACAGGGAAGGAATAGAAATGGCTGGAAGTTGCCAGAGATGTTTACAAGAAGCTTACAAATAAAAATCAGGTGTTTAAATGCTACTCAGGAGACAATTAAGGTCAAAGATAGCTATTTAGCACTTTAAGAAAAATTTAACTGCCCTGCCTTCCCCCCACCTTACCCCAAGTCAATCATAGATTGGGATTTAAGAGTTGAATATATAGAACATGAAAGAGTAGAGAGTAAGCAAAGGAAAAGAAAACTGAGAATATGTCAAGCATTTGGGGGGTAGGTTTAATTTTCTAAGCTTAGAATCAATTGAACAGATGTTTTTGAGTGCTCACACTTTCATTTGGTTCTCATGGACCAAATCAGGGAAATCAATTTCAGGACACACAGGTAGCACTTCCAATAGAGGCTCTGTGCTTCTCTGGGTTTCATCTTTCCATCAGGACTCTCAGGCAGGTACTACATAATCTGTGGTGCCCTGTGAAGAATGAAAATGTGGAAACCCTTGCTCAAAGAATAGGAAACGAATGCCATTAGACATATTATAAAACTTTTTTTCCTTTCTTCTGTTTCTCTCTTAAATTGCCATGATGGTTTTTATTTGATATTTAATGGCATTCTACGTAAATAAAAATTGAAATTTTGAATCATTTGCCTGGATTTTACTGTTCATCTTTATGTCGTGCAATGACAGTTTTAAATATAAAGTATTTAAACTGTATACAGGTTTACTGAAATTGCACAATTTTTATTCCGTAGTTGGTATATGCACAGGTATTTTGTTATCACAGCAGTGGAAACACTGACAAAACTAGCTCACCTGTTTTTATGGCACTTCTTTATACCCACACATTCTACCAACATGCTACTTTCAGTACTGATAAGTCAGGAAGGACAGAAAGGAAAGTGAACCAAGGGTTATCCTGTCGTTTCCTTTCTTTCTGTGTCATCACTTCCAGTACAAGTGGTTGGCTTCTGAAGTCTGTGCTCACTGGACATTGTGAATTCTGTACTCAAACAGGGCAATGAGGACAGACAGACACTCATGTTCCATGTATAGCCTCTTCCCATGCACGTCCTCCCCCTGAGGACTTCACTTACAAAACACATATTCAAAAATTCAATTATTAAGCATTTCAAGATAGTGAAAGACTCTTAACTATAAGAAACAAACTGAGGGTTGCTGGAGGGGAAGGGGGTGAGGGGATGGGGTCACTGGGGGACAGGTATTAAGGAGGGCATGTGATGGGATGAGCACTGGGTGTTATCTAAGACTGATGAATCACTGACCTCTACCTCTGAAATTAATGATGTACTATAAGTTGGCTAATTGAATTTAAATTAAAAAAAATTTTTTTGGGATGCCTGGGTGGCTCAGTGGTTGAGCATCTGCCTTTGGCTCAGGTCGTGATCCCAGGGTCCTGGCATGGAGTCCCACATCAGACTCCCCACAGAGAGCCTGCTTCTCCCTTTGCCTATGTCTCTGCCTTTCCCTGTGTGTCTCTCATGAATAAATAAATAAAATCTTTAAAAAATAAAATAAAATAAATTTAAAAAGAATTTCAAGATAGAGGCAGCAGAGAATTAAACCAAGTGTGAGAGCACAGGTCACACTCTCATGAAGCCAGCCAGGTCCCTAGGTAAAGGTCTACTTTGTTTCAGTCTCAGTCATTGTATTGTCTCGGGAACACCTTCTGTGTTTATGTCCAAACATGTGTTAGATGGCAGTTTATATCCTTTAAGTCTATAGTCGTCTCTCTTAGACTCATCATTAGTCCCTGGAAAAAAAGTACTATATTTCATAACATTTTGCATTGTTCATGAATCTGAGTGCCCTGTGAATACAGCAGGTGCTTGTTGTGGGTAGTGATGGCAGGGAGCACCCTACCTGATGTGAATCATGAAACCCCTGAGACTATGAATTAGTAATATTTGTTATTCTACTCTTGCTTGCTAAATCCCTTATTATCAACTAACAAAAGAGTAAGGTGCTCAGGCTGTTGCTTCTTATGTCTCTCTTTAACCTGTCATATCTTAAAGAACTGCCAGAAATTCACTTTCTGGTTCTTTTCTAGTCCCTGACAATTAGAAATGGTGCAAGAAATGGTGACAGCAAGAGTGCAGGTCACTATACGATCTTTGTTCAAAGACTTGTAGGGTGCTTCTAGCACCTCCAAGAATAATCACTATGGAGGAGCAGTACAGGCGTCCAGGATCAGGATCCTGGACATTGAAATCTTTGTGTAAGATACAAATCTTATATGTACAAATAATTATCACCAGAAAAATTGGACAGATGACACAATGACTTTGGAATATATAGGTGTGGGTCAGCTCGCCATGATGAAGGAAAGACATTCTGAATTGAGGCAAAAACATTTGACACAATACTGACCTCCATGCCCTCAAACCTGGGGATTATGACAAGTGCCTTAGGAACCAACTAAAATGGTACTGGCGGTATAGGTTAATTATATCTCTAGTATTTTCCCAGAGTGGCCCAAAATGGAGAGTCCAGTTGATTTTCAGGTTATAGCTTAGGACCTAGAATCAACACAGTAATGGGGATAAAAGCCAGGGAAGCCAAAATGATGAGCACATCATTTGCTCATCCAGGGGATGAGCCAAGGCCAGACAAAGAAAACCGAACCAAGAGGATTTTGACCCAGATATGGTCTACACTGCGGCAGATAGCACACAGGCTGACATGGAGCAGATGGTTTAAACAGTTGCTGGTGGATAACTGGTTCAGTGAATTTAAGGCACTGAGTCTGGTCACCGAGACACATGACCAAGGGTATGTCAATATGAGCACTGTCAGGGAATGCTATCCCTGAATTCGTTCACCATGAATACTGGAGGAAGAAATCCAAGGTGACTATGAGAGGATGTAAAAAATCTCTTCAATGAAGCAAAATAATGAGAGTACATTTGGAAAAAAGAAAAGGAGAGCCTGCGGGGCAGAAGGAACAAAGGGAGGAAAAGAAGGAGAGAAATCAATTATGTATTTGCAGAAGTCCCTTGCCTTGCACAAGGCCCTATGCATAGTAGTCATGGTATTTGAAGTCAGCTGAAGATTAGAGAAATTAGAAAGGGAGAAAATAAGCTGTGATTTAGTTTGGACCAGTGCAATTTTTCTCTTCGACCCCTGGCTGCTAAAAATGTCATAATTTACCCCATGATGAGAAACTCAAAAGATAAACACTTAATTGAACTAGGCTGACATGTTTCCTAAGGGTACTCGTTTTAGGACTGGGAAGAAGGGAAAGAAGGAAAGATGGAGAATGAAGGAGAGGAGAATTGATAGCTCGCTCATCTATTTCCCATCAAAAATAGCTTGAGTTGCTCAGAGGGAGGTCTCTGTGGTGTGGTTGCCAAACAAAACATAGAGAAGTTGACTTGCTATAATCCACTGAGAGGCGGCCAGCTCTGAAAGGGCAACGCACACAGGTAAGAAAGATCTTCTTCGTAAAGCATCTCTGAGGGGCCATGGTTTCTGTGTTCATCAAGAATCCCCGAAAACCTGGAAATTTGGAGGTAGTCAGAATTGATTTAATCCTTTTTACTATAAATCTCATTTCTGAAAATGATTAACAGAGGCAGAGACATAAATGGTAAAGTCTCGATCAGGGGAAATGCTGTCAGCGTATCATCTGGATAGATTAGAAAATGAACGCTCAGGTTTCTGTGAAGGAAGACTAATGGCATTAAGTCAAGATGAAATAGAAAGGAGCGTCGCCCAGGCTCAAAAATCATAAACCATGAGCTCACCCTGACAGAGGACCCTCAGCAACTTTCTGAACTGGAAAATTATCAGGAGTTGGGTCTGCGAGTATTTTCTTAGGCCTCATTTAGAGTCCCTGGCTTGCTTGGGTTTATTCTGAAGTTCTGGGACTTGCTTTGCCAAGGTTCTGACATCTGTATAAGAGTGAGGTCCTTCTGCCTACGACTCTCGATGCAATCAGTGACAGACCCAGAAACAAGAAGTGAGGGTTTGGCTCACTATACCAATAAATAAACATTTGAGGTACTTCCATACTGTGCCACCATCTGATTTCTGAGGTGTCACAATCCTGCAGCCTTTCAGAAAGAAGGCAGAGCTGCTGCCCTGAAATCAGTGGTGGCTGAGACCAACGTCCTTTGTTTAAGTTAAGATCAAATAGTGAGGCAAGTATATAAATTCCTGCCAAATAAAGCTAAAGCAGGCCTTCTGCTCTGTTTGGTGGTGGGAACAAGTCTGTACATCTGCTTCACATGTGGTGTATCACTTGATTACTTAAACTGTGCCTCCACTGGCAACACTCTCTCTCTCTCTCTCTCTGTCTCTCCCCCTCCATTTTTTAGAATAAGCCAGTGGAATAACCTCAAATCTAAATATCAGTTTGCTGCAGTTTCTCTGGGATTCCCATGCAGTCTCTTTAAGGTTGACTCATTCTCTTTCAGTGACACACAAGGATCAACTGGAAATTGTTCCCATTGTCTTAAACACTGGGAGTCCCTGCAAACTACAGCAAGTCTTTCTTATGCAGGGAGCCTTGGGGGTTCCTGACTTTTGGTGTTGAGGTGCTGACCCTGTGGCTAGGCCCAGAGTAACACACTACTGACCCTCAAGAGAAAGAGTCCTATTGATCTAATAATATTCAAGGCAAATCTTTTTCCAACTTCAGAGCTGGGATGGCTATGTGAAGAGTATTTCCCACCTCCCTTCCCAACCCCCTTATTATGGCTATGACATTGGAAGATAAAAATGCGCTGCTTCTCATCTCAAATTTTCAAAATATGCAATATTCAACAAATAGATGGAGAGTTAGGTGGGCAGATAGATACTTACTGTTCAATTCTAATGTTTCTGACTTAAAATTTTAAGGTCATTGTCTCCCTTCTGACACCTCTTACTACATCAACATCCCATTATATCATTATAGACTCATGAAGCAACGCACTTTTACATTTTGCAGGATAATGACTCTTTTGTATTTCAGTTTTTATCATAATATAAATCTTGAATTGCAATTTGCATATCTTTTGTTTAGAAAAAGAGACCCCTATTTAAGACTTTGTCATTTTAATACATAGGCTTGAAAGTGGCTTTTTTTTTTAAAGAAATGCACCAAAATATTCCAATTTATTCTTCAGCTGAATAACTGAATCTGATTCTACTGCTGCATCAATAAATTAGCAAATGTCCTGAACAATACATTTCCAACAACGACAGCTCAACCGCTTAGTCCTCTGTGCCTTGTGGTTCTCAGCCTGTTAGATGGCCAATCATAAATTTGTAATGGCAATTTGGGAATGTGGACCGGACGTCTGTCTGGTTATACACACAAATACACACGCGTATATGTATATATACATGTGTTCATTTATTTACTCTGTATGAAGATTATAGCACGTATGTATATTTACATACACATAAATATGTTCGTTTATTTATTTCATATAAGGAGTTCACGGTCTGCTCATCAGGGCCTTTACTTTCTGCCTTTGATTCTTCGCTGTGGCAAAAACTACCTCTGAAGCGGCCTGGGAAATTTGTCCCTGGGGCAGATCTTGGGCAAATCTGGGCGAGCCTTTAAGGAGATGGGCACGGCCAGCACCCTGCCCACCCACCCTGCAGGGCAGGAAGGGGGCAGGTGAAATGCCCGGGTACCCAGCGCCCCCAGCGCCCCCAGCGCCTACTGCCGCGTGCCTAGCACAGAGGGTGCTTACCAAGTCGGCGTTGAGTGAATGAATGAATGGATGAAAGAACAAAATGGGTCCTCAGACATTTCTCTTTCCAAATTTTCATCAAATTACAGAGCCACCTCAGTAGTTGCCACTCTTGGGGACCTCTGTCCATCCGCGTGGCCCCGAACACTGTTCCCTGTGCTTTCTTCCACTCTTGTCCATTCCACCCTGGAAGGGTCTGGTGAGGCCAAGGGATAAGACCATTGTGGACAAGCTACCATGCTGCAACAAAGCAAAACCACTATCTTAAAAACACAAGAGTTTAACCCTCTACTTTCCAATGTCCTGATGAGACAGGGGAACCGATTGCTTAGGTTAAAGGAACATCAACTAGCTTTAAAGAGGTGGCAGTGGAGTGTGGCGCTCTGAACTGGGACTGGGAAGCCCCTGAAAAATAGAGTTCAAGTCCCAGCTCTTCTGTTTACCAGCAGACGTTTAAACTAAGCCTCGATTTCCTCATTTGTAAAGTGAGAACCACAGTCTCTACCTGACAGGACCATCATGAAGACGAAATAGGACAGTGACCGTGAACATGCTTCTGTAGGCCGCATTATGTTTGCAACATGTGCTTACTTCCATTCTTTCCGTTCCCACCTTCCCTCTCCCCCCAACTCGATTTTTCAAATTATCTCCCCTTTTTCCCTGGGGAAAAAAAAAAAAAAAGGAAACTTCCAAGGTGTCTTAGGACATGGCCAGAAGGAAGTAGGAGCCAGAGGGAAGTGCACCACAGTAGCCAGAGCAGAAAGCCAATTTAAAGCTCCTCAGAGGCCTTCAGCTTTTCCCTGGACCTTCCCCTTAGACGAGGACATGCACACTGGACACTCCGACAAGTCCACGTTTGGCCAACCTGGCTGACAGTGACCCTGTGGGGAGCTTTGCAACCCCTGTAAACATAGGCAATTAAACCCCTAAAAGCTCTTAGGCTTATTGCCCAGTAAATTCACAATGAGTAGTAACGTTAATAAACGTTATAAATCTCACCTCAGAGCCAACAGGAAATTCAAACTTTTGCATGTGTGGGATCCCAAGTGCTGCTGAAACAAAAGGGAGGTTTGCCGACAAGGAGAACATTGTGCTCGGTGCTCCTTTCCCCTGGCAGCACCTAGCGCCCCAGGCCTGGGAAAGGCCCTTAATTGTATTTTGTGAGGCAGTTCTCTGGCCTCCCCACTCCTCCCTTCCTTCACCTGCCTTAACTCTTTCTTGTCTCGGGGGCCCCAGAGGTAATCCATCCACACACATCTCCTACTGGTTGAAATAAATGATGGAAATATTTGATGGGGCCAAATTATGGACAAGTTGCTATGTTATGTCAATGTTTTCGTCAGAAACAATTTTAGAAACTTAATTAAACCCTCAAACTGAAACTTAAACTCAGTGCTATAAAAAAAAAAAAAAGGAAATATCAAAGAAGAGAAACCACTGGATATTTTGATCTGCACCCTCACAAAAGGGTGTTAGTTTTAATAAACAGTCACAATTTGGGGCTGTTATGAACCATAAGGCACACTCCTGGCCATGTTTCCAATTTCCTCCCTGGCCTTTACTGCTGTTATATTAAGGTCTGTGGTGAGGCAACATGTTTATTAAAAAAGGTGAGGAGAGCAATATTCCAGATTAGATTATTTCACCTGTTCTAACTCCGCACTGACCAATGAGAGCTCCTCTGGATGGGTAGGGGAGCAGCAGCCCTCCCACCTCTGGGGTTGAGGGAGGGGGAGTTTCCGCCTGTGGTTACAAAGTGAATGCAGATTAGGCCATTTTAATTACTGAGTTTAACTGAATATGGAATACATTTTCCAGTCACCGAGAGGGGCAAATAAATGCATCTGGAGCCTCCTCCATCATGGAGATAATTACACTGGGATTGAAAAACATCTCGGGCGCAGTGAGCAACGAGGGCTCGAGTGATAGAACAGTCTTCAGAGAAGGCGTCCTTCATTTCAGGAGGGGTTAAGCTGGAGGAGTCTTTGAGTGGCTTCATAAGGAAACAAAACATTTCCTCTTTGAAGACCCAATTCACACAGAACCCTTCTGGAGCAAGATGGGGAAGAAATGCTCAGCATGTTGAAAATTACCTAGAACAGCAAAATCCCATTAAAGCCACACATTTCTTTGATTCTCCCGGGGCAGGGGTTGGGGGTGGGGGTTCTTAAGACAATAGGCTTTCTCATAGTGAATCCTTGGGGACTTCCAAATCCTTTCATTGTTTCTGGAATTTCTCTAATTGTGGGAGTTTCTGAAAAGCACTTTTATATAGTGAATGAATTGCCTCTATTCCCCAACCTTAACACTGTTTCCTTATACTCCTTCCCTCTCCCTTCTTGTTGGTAGGTGTGTGATGCTTCATTCCAAGCCAATATGTAGATGAGATTTTGTTGAATAGCGTTATTAAGGTTTGGGATACACTACTTGATCCATGGCATAGCCAGAGCTGCATAACCATAAGATGCATAATAACAGTATCCTGTAGGATTTATTTTAGAAACATGAGGGTTTTTTTTTTTAACTCCTTAACACAAGTATCCCTCCTGTATTCCCCCACATTCATATACATGTGCCTTGCTCATGGGAACAGCCTCCAGGCCACTGTTGCCCAACAGAAATTCAGTGTGCACCACAAATGCAAGCCGCACAGGTGATTTTCAATTTTCTACTGGCCGTATTAAAAAACATAAAAGGAAACAGGTGATATCAATTCTAATAATACGTTGTTAAGCCCAACACATCCACGATATTATTTTGACATATAATCAGTATAAAGATTTATTAATGAAATATTTTACAGTCTTTTTCATACTAAGTCTTCAAAATCCATTTTGCATTTTACACTTAAAGCACATCTCGATTTGGACCAGTCACATTTCAAATGCTCAGTAGTCACTACCGTAATAATGGCTACCCTGTTAGGCAGCATGGCCCTAGACTTGACATTTTCAACTCTTTAAAGAGTCTATCTGATTCCATCCTTTCCTCCATTTGCTTTGATGTATATCAATGCTACCATTTTCTTACCAACTGTGTCTACTTTACAACTCATATGTCCTCTAAGTTCTGAGCAAACCCAGGTACCTATCATGTAACAACAGACCCTTGTGGTTTCAGCGAGATGAACCCGATACTTCCCAATGTTTACTCTGAGAACATACCGTCCTCATCTGTTAAGATGCCTGTTTTCTTCATGTGTGTTCACAGGAGTGTCGATCTGCTCACACAAATCACCGGAGAGTGAAGGGGCTCCTAACACAGGAAGAAGACCATGCCCGTTCTCCAGTTGGGGTTTTGCTGAGGCATGGCACCAGGTTCCACCCCCACCCCTCTGTCATGTTCCTTCAAGGCAGTCTCAAGCTTCATGTTCGCCCTGCACGGATCCGTTTGGGGGTTTGCCAAAGGTCCCCTTGTCTTTTGGCTACACATTCGATCTGATGGGCTGTCACCACGAGGAATTTAACACTGTCTTTACCTTGAGATAGCCAAGAACTAAGAGGGTAGCTTTTAAGTACAAACTTTAAAAAATATATTAAATTCCAAAAACATGTTTCTTCCTTTCTCTTAGCCCCTAACCACAAGGCCATAATAATACTTTGGTAATAGTTTCCCTGGAAAAGGCTCCTTAATTGTCCACTAACACGATCTTTAAAGTCCTCATCAATGTAAGTGAACATGTCTTCCTACTTTTCTAGAATTAGAGAGCCTATAGCTTCTGAGAAGGAATGATGAGGTGAAGGACCAGTTTGGCCAATGGGCAAAAAAATGGACTTTTGGGCATCTCATTTCCAAATTTCCATTCTCAGGGGAAAAACAAAACAAAACCTAAAAAGCATTCCAGATTCTAAAGTATTCAGTCCTGCCATCAACCTTGCGTTGTGTTCATAGTCTTGCTTCTTCAGAAGCCCGTTCATCTAAACAGGGCCTTTCAATATCGTATTTCTCGAAATGCTTGACCTGATGAGCAGAGGCCCCAGGATATTAGCAGCTTGTGGGGGGAAATTCATGCAAAGAAAGAGCCAGGGATAAACAAAGCAGAGGTCTAAAATTCAGGTTCAGTGAGAAAAGTATTCAAGGGCTCTCAAGTGCCTATATTGATTTTTCAATTTTACCCAACATTTTATTGTCCTCTCAGTTGTTACACAATAATTGATGGTGACCGCTTAATTAAATACTTAAGCTAATTTTTGTTATAGAGAAAACATAAAATATGAGGTTTGACTTTTAGAGTGTTCCTCCTCTGTTACTCATGTCCGGGTACCTGCCGCTATCACCAGTACAACCATCAGGTAAGATGACAACACTCACCAGGCAGCAACTACTTAAATCTTTGGGCACTGTGTTGATGGCAGAAAGAAGAGAAGAGAAAAGAGCACACCCAGCACCCCAAATGCAAACCTATAAAGAGACAGCAGATGCCACAAAGTGCAGTCCCCGAGCTTCTCTCTTGCCAAGGCTTCTGCTGTGTTCTGGATAAATACTGCCAGGTCCAGATAATGTGTCTTTGTTCGGGCCCAGACTCCAGGGCCTCTCCTGGAGAGCAGAGAACCCAGGCCTCCTCCGAGGTTGCCTGGGCAGCACAGACCCTGTGTTTTCCCATCCTGCCTGCTCAACCAGAATGCTTGGGCCTCTGCGCAAATGTCCTGAGGCCCTGTGGAGACAGTGACTTTAAAAGATTTAAGCTTGTCTGAAAGAGAATAGCATATTTTCCAGGTTAAAAAAAAAAAAAGCAACAACTAAAGGAATGGTACAGGTGAGAGAATCAAGGTTTAGAGAAGGTAAGTGCTTTAAGATCACACATTTAACTCGCAGCAGCATTAGAGCTAGAAATTGTAGGGAAATGGAAGTAAGGAAAGGAAATTGAAGTATATACCATGTGAGGAGCAGCTTGTGGCTCTCGTGTTTTCTTTTGTGATTTAGATCATCTGGTGCCTTCATTGTATAATGAAAGTAAACCGCTTCTTGCTGACTCTCAAATGGCTCTGTGGCTGGGAGTGGTTAGAATTTTTCTGTCTTTCAATACATGGGAGAAATCTGTATCACAAATAGAGATGTGAACCCTGCTTTTTCTTGTCATGCTCAACTTCATGAGAGCAGAGAATGTATCCCTTTCAAATGCTGCCGGACCCTAGTTCCTAGCACAGTGCCTTGATGGAGTCTCGATAAAGAGGTTGCGAATGAAAAAATGGATAAATGAACGAATAAGCCCATGGAAGGAAGCTCTTTACAGCAGAGATGTGCCTTACTTTACATATTTATTACATTCCTGTAAATGTATGTGCACGCCTGATTTTGGTAACTCACGTGATGGACTCTTTGTGTGATGCGTCAAGTTTGCATCTAAATTAGCGGTCTCCGTTCTTTTAAGTCATTGATGATTTGCACCAAACACATACAACCAGGAGGAGGGCTGTATTGAGGGGAACTTTCTAAAAGGAAAATCGGCTTCATGTGTTAGGGAGGACTCACAGCCCCCGGCCTATTTGTTTTGTGAGCTTGGAGATGTGTATGCAGCTTTGTTATTGTGGTTTGAAGAGCTGGACTCCTCTGTTCCAGGGAAAGGGAGAATGGACAGCAGAGAACAAAACGCCGCCCCTCTGGATGCTCTGAGGCCCTTCCAGGAGTTGTGACAAGTGATTAAGAGCAGAAGGGGGCTCCGCCTCAAGACCTCTTGCTCTCCGCTGCTCCCCTTGAACCCTGGGAGACTTGGTTCGCCATCAATTCTGCACAAAGTGAGGCTGTATTTTTCAGCGGAGAGGCATTCGGGGGGACAGAGACGAACACCTTGGTACGTCAACCTTGAAGTACCACCTGGAGGGCGAGGGCCTCTCACAGTTTAATAGTGGACAGAATGTTATGGTGATGATCTGGGTCAGGTGGTGACTGAAGCAGTCACGGATCCTGAAACAACAGATGTCACAGTGACAGCTGTAATATCCAAGACTTATTTTTCTCCTTCAGCAGCAGAACCAAATAATGGGTAACAGATCTGATCCTACAGAGGAAGCACCGCCTTTTCCTTTATGAGTTTGCTCACTTTGGCTGTACAATATTAACTCCTTATACCATGTGTGCTAAATCTTAAGCAACCAAATGTTTCCTTAAGATATGAAATAAAGCCCATGATGCTGAAGGTAGGCTTTTAATAGATTTTTTTTTTTTTTTTTTTAAGAATTGTATCCTGGCATTCCCATCACCAAATTCTCCTTGGGTTCCCCTGAGAAAAAGTAGATGGCTTTTTTAGAAGCCTACTGGCAAATTGGTAGATCATTACTGACCAAAGTAGCTCTCTATCATCAGTATGAAGTCCAGAATTCCATGCTTCTACTTTTATTTATTTTTTTAAGATTTTATTTATTTATTTATTCATGAGAGACACACAGAGAGAGGCAGAGACCTAGGCAGAGGGAGAAGCAGGCCTCCCGGAGGGAGCCTGATGCGGGACTCGATCCTGGGACTATCACATGCCGAGCCAAAGGCAGATGCCCAACCACTGAGCCACACAGGCATCCCTGGAATATCATAGTTTTAAAGATGCCACTGAATGTTTTAAGCAGCTCAATACACTGGACAGTCTATGAGACCAAAAATTTCATTGATTTATAATGGATAGAGAGTAGCTTTACAATATTAAACAATAAACAGATAAAACCAAGTTAGCATAACACCTGGCATAGTACACATTAAACAAGTGAAGGATGAGTGAGCCAGAACTGTTTCTGGAGCTTTAGGTAACTGTATCGTTACTCTTAAGTACTTATTACTTGCAACCCTCTTTTTCTACCTTCCTCTATATACGCTTCCTAATTAATCTTGCTCTAAATAATATGACACACTGGGTTTTTTAATTTGTTTATGTTTAAAATATACAGGGTGCAATAAAAGTAAATTAAATAGCCCAGGTTAAAAGAATTATCAAAGAGAAACTACAGAAAACAACATCTTTTAAAGTAGACTTCCAAATGCCTTTCCCATTGGAAAAACAGCTCTGTGTTTCTTAACTCGTGTAGAACGGAGTGACTGTCCACTGCTGAGCGTTTCTGTAGGTCCCAGTGTGAGGTCTAATGCCATCTTCTTGGGGCTGACCTACGAGCTCCTCTGTAACTTGCTGTCACATTGTCGCCTCATTCTCAAATTGCCTAGGGAGAGAGATGCATCTCGGCATTTCTCCTGCTACCTCATCTTACCTAGCTTAGGCAAGCTCTCTCCACAGCTACCCTCCCTATCAGTTCCAGACAAATTGGGCTATAGATCTGAATTATGACCAAGGGCTCCTGGTCATCCTAGAGTGGGTCACTCCCTGTGGTGGGAGTGAGGAGCAAATTGATGAAGACATAGCTTTCTGACAGTGATCATCATTCTCATGAGAACATTAATTTGAGCATCCGTTCTTTGTTGACCCCGGAACAGAGACAAGTAGAAAACACACGATGCTTCCTTAGAAAACTTAGAGATGTACCAAGGAAGAGAACTAGCAACACAATTCAAGAAAACCCCCCAAATGGATGATCTGGAAGGTAACTGTTGGAACTGGGCATACATATAGGGGGATGGAGCAGCTGAGCACTTCTGGAAGATAGAGAAGAAAGTCAAGGAAGCTGAGGTCAGAATTCTATAGAAACTAAGCCATGAAATTCCAAGAAGGGTTAATTCCATTTCAAATCACAGGAAAAATCCTGAAAGCAGGAGAAAAGATTTTTATATCCACACTCGGCCTATTCTAAACCAAGCAGTATGAGGAACTTCACAAGAGCAAGTTTGCTCGCATATGATTGACAGAGTCGAAACTTTCAAATAATGTTGAAAAAATACCCGAACTTCTGGGAGTCTCTGACACCAGCCCCTCCTGCCTATCTGTGGGTGCCCCAATCTAATCATATGAGCGATTAGAACTAATGTGGCAGGTCACAGCCTAGGTGAGTCCTAGAAATATAACCAAACATGTAGTGTTAAGAAGACAGAAGGAGAAGTAAAAAAAAAAAAAATCCTCAGTGGGATGAAACCCAATTTTAAGCCTCTAGAGCATAGAAAAGCCCCACTATTCATTAAGGGAGGTCCCACCAGCTATTTTCTCAGGCAGCTTGTATTCACATTAATGAATGAAAGAGAGAATTTTAATGTGCACCTCTGAGAGAAATAAGACCCCCAAAAAGTTCATTCCCCAGATCCCTCTGGGTTTTTTTTTTTCCTTTTCCCTTTTCTAGTGCATAGTAATGAGGTTTCGTGGTTCTGTCAAGGTGGGGCAGGATAGAGGTAGAGCAGGCTAGTCAGGTCTGCATTCACGGAGGCTCGGCATCAGAGAGCTTTCCTTTATCTGTAACCTGGCCCTTTCTCCAGGGCTTCTAACTCAGACCAGCCCTGGCCTCGGGCTCTGTCCAAGGGGACAGGGGAGGTAGAAACACAGCCCAAGCTTGATGGGCCAGAGGGAGCCCAGCCCACGTGGGGGAACAGCCTTATCACCCCTTTGGAAGAAATCTCCAAACACCCCGACTTTGACTCTAGTCTCCCACTGCTTGATCCTGGTTTCCTTAACCTCCTTTCCTCCCCCCTCCAAAGCAGAGAATAAACTTCTGCGAGACATTCTAAGAAGGGCTTAATGCAGAGAGCCACAGGTCAGGATGTCAATCTTATTTGCCCTGAAATATCCCTGAACTTGTAGAAATTTATATTTGTTTACATTACAAATGCACTAAATGAGCTAATTATAGTGATCATAACTCACAATTAAAAACAAACACAGTTAGAAATTTCAAAGACTTTCAATATCTTTTCTTTAATCATTCACCTAGGCTCAAAATATGCATTTTTTAGATTAAAGCATTAAAGTCGCTAATTATATTCTCAGAACTAACAATTATTTCTTTACCCTTTTACTACCTTCTTCTGGCAACAAAAAAATGTCAGCACTGATTTAATTTTTTTGTTATTATAGGATTAAAAGAAGTTTCTAAAAACGCAATTAAATTCGCCCTATAGCTAGAGTAACTTGCCTATCAGCATCCGAAACCTCTTCTCTAAAACAACAGCATAAAAACTGATTCAGACTTTCTTGACTTTTGTGATACATTCCTTCGGTGATTATCTCCAATAACAACTCAACCGTTTTAATGAAACTCCCTGCACATCACGTCCTGGTGAAAGGTAGAACATATTAGATTAATAAAGAAAATGAAAGTTAAATTGGCTGTCGGAGTGTGAAGCCCTGCCCGTGTCATGCATGGGTTCTTCACCTTTGGGAGCCTAGTTCAACTTCAGCCCCAGGCCCTAAGTGAAAAGTTCAGTAGTCTTGAGTACGTCCCCACTTAATATATCACAAAATCAATTATTTTATGGTGGTACACTTGGTAACCTATGCTCAGATAGAATCAAGTTTTGTTCCCACTGGGGATTCACCAATTATCTATTCAGTGAATTATTTTCAGATAAAGCAGAAACACCTGCTGTCAGCAGAGGGAGTATCTGCCTAATATGGGTATCATTCTGAGCCTGACGTGTTATTGCATTTGTCACGTGCAGGATGGCACTGTGAGACTTTGGATGAATTTATCACATTACCGAGATGCTTGATGGGACATCGGAGCATGATTCAGTGCCCAAAGTTAGAGCTAAAATGCTGTAGCGAAGAGATCCAAAATGAAACCACAGAAAAATTGGGGAAGGGGGTAATCAAGTGTGCAGATACTGCACCTCATCTGTCTTGCCTGATTTCCAATAAGTCAGCACAAATAAAAATTGTGATAATTCAGCACAATTTCCTTTTACTGGCTATTGACCTGGGCCAGATTCAAAGTAGGAACCAAAGAAAGGCTCCACGGACTTTGATTCTGAGATTGGGGCAAAGGTCAGGCTTGAGACAGACGTAGTTTATGAGGGCTGCTACCCCTAACCATCCATTCAGGTTGGATTTAAATTCTTTAAAGGTCTCTCTTTTCTCTTTCTCAGAAGTCAGTCAACCTCAAAACACCAGTGACATTTATTTTTCACTTTTGCCCAATTAATAACAATATCTGAAAGTGAAACAAACTGCAAATACAACTAATAAAGTTTGTTGAGCTCTACAAGCTCACTTGCGTGTCAATTCCCAAAGAATTAGCACACAAAGGACCCATGATGAGGTCCACAGGCCTGTATGGAACATCTTACCCCCACAGGCAGCGCATGTTCTGGGTTGACAGGAAAAAAAGGACAGTGTGCTTCTGGCATGTTGCTGGTACCTTTCTGTGACCGTTACGGGCTTTACTGGAATAACTGCCTATCAAAAGCGCTACATTAGGAGCCATGAAGGCAACTATAATTCCCTGGCTATGAACAAAGTTTCCAGAACCAGACAGACTTGGATTCAAATGCTAGATCTACCCGATTATCAGCTGTGCTACATCAAGCATTTATTAAACTGTTTAAGCCTTAGTTCCCTTATCTCCAAAAGGAGAGTAATGGCCCATAGGGTTGTCATGAGGAGGATTATTATCAATATATGTAAAAGCTTTGCATGGTACCTGTCACATAGCAAGTGCTCTGAAATTTTTACTTGTTGCTGTGGTGGGGTGATTACTGTTACTGTCATTATGTTGCTGTTATATTATTAATATAGAAGAATACTGAATGATTCCCAGGACCAATCTGTAAAATTCTTAGTTGGGAGGAGCAGTGAAAGGAACTGATAGTGACTCAGCTTTAAGCTGAAAAGAAAACAGACAATGGGTTTAGAACGGGCATCAGCCTTGCTGCACAGATTCCTAAGTCAGCTCTCAGTGAGCTTTGCTACTAGGAGGGAGAAAATAATCCAAAACGACAGTTGATGCAACAAGCTCTCATCTTTTAACATGGAAGCCCCACCAGAGATGTAGACATACAACCGATCAGCTTTTGCTCTCTGTCCTGGCTCTGTTCTTGATTCCAGTTGCTAGCAAACACCTGAAATGCTATTGCATCTTTGAGAGAGAACTTGGCCTTCCTGATGACCTTGGTACCTGCCATGCTCCCAGCACCCCATGGGCTTGGGGCATGGAAGAGCTTCACTGGGCCTCAACCCCACATGCATTGCTCAACCACCTCCTACCCTGTACCCCTTCCCATTTCAGCTTCCTAACTTATTATTTTTTTTTTGAGGCCAGAAAGTCTACTCATCCAAGAACAAGCCCTACTCTGAAACACCTCACCATGTCCTAGAGATGACCTGTGTAGAGAAAAATGAATTTGCTCTAGCAGATATAGTCACTCCCCAGGCCTTGACTTTCTTCTGAATCTCTGATTCTCGAACTACAGGCTTTTCCCTTCTGCTCTTCCCCTGCACCACTGCTGTCATTCTTTGATACTGTTCTCCGCCCTGGCTAACACCATGCAAAGGCACTGTCTCTTGGAGAGAGGGAAAATTTCCTTCCACTACATGTATAGACAATTAGAAAAGAGGCAAGTGTTAGTATAGACCTGATAGAAAATCATAGGACAAGCACAAGATGCTTATTCCTCAGAATAGAGTCAAGCAGAGTGTAAGTTTAAGAGGAACTTTAGGTAAATATCAATCCTGCCAAGTAGCCTTCCTGGCTGACCACCAAAAATGTTTGCCTCTCCCTTTAATTCGAGACTTAATAGAACAGATAGCTGGATTGTTCTGATGTGACAAAATCTATTCATTATACAAATAATTATTCAACAATGATTTATTAATTTATTCTTCTATAAATATTTATGTTACTGGTACTGAGCTAAATCCTGTGGGGGACGAGAAGCTAAGACATATACACGAGTATCTAGACTAGTGGTTCTTACCTGGTTGAGATTGTACCCCAAGGGAAGATTTGGCAACTTCCAGAGAAAAGTTTCGGGGTGGTGGGGGGGCTGCTACTGGCTTCTGGAGAGTAGAGGCCAGAGATGCAACTAAACATCTTATAAGGCAGAGGAGAAGAATGCACCCAGAGGAAAGGAACATCTGGCCTCAAATACCACAGTGCTGAGGTCTAGAAACCTGAGTTTTACGACAAGGCATTACAAACTACATTCCTGAGAGCTGGAAGGAAAAGACTGTGAAGGAGTGAGGCCCTTCTGTCCAGGGGTCTAATCTAATCAGTCTGAAGATCTAAAGAAGAAAGTAACATTTGACTGTGCCATGAAATTTGGATGAGATTTTGAAAGGTGGAGATTATGGAGTTCCAGAAGATGAAAAATAGATTCCTAGCAAAGGGAAGAACAAGTATATTTTCAAAAATGTGTTAAGGTCTAAGGGGAGTTCTAATGCTAAAAAGCAGCTAGAACCATGTGGAGAGTCAGATGGAAAGGCCAGAAGAAGAAGGTGACAACATTCTCAAAGTCTCAAATATCAGGAAGAGAGGATTTGCTTCTTGTCATCAGAGACGATCCACCTGAAGCCCCAAACTTGGCAAAAGTTAGAGCTGATATTAGGTCCTGGTGGGCACGTTGTTCTGTTATTTCAGAGTCAAATACATTTAGAGTTGAAACCGCCTTGTAGACAAGTTTTGCTCAGATGTCCATGTCTGACAGGCGGGGAAGCTGCAGCCCAGGGAGGCTCCGTGAGCTGAGCACACTCGCAGCCAGTTATGCCATAGTCAAGCTGCCATTGACTCTTTGCCTAATTCTTCACCATGCCTCCATGTTGACTCCAGAAGGTGCATTTATAAGGCTGTGGACTGGGCTGGGTTGCCTGGTTATAGTCAGTCCTCGCACGTAGGACTCCACATAGGCTACATGGAGAGGAAGGACAGCTAATGACTGGGGAGCAGAGTGCAGTGATTCTCCACTGGGCTCTGAATTCCGTGGATCAGGATGTAGGGAGCAACCACCTCACCCCGACGTCTAGTTGCAGGCATTTCAGAATCACTCGAAAGGTTTTCTTCAGATTTTGCATATTCCCTTAGAGATTCTAACATACCACCTAAGGGTATTCCAAGTTGTTGAGTGGGGAAAAGACGCTGATAAACAGTACTATAGGTATTTTTTTTAAGATTGTATTTATTTATTCATGAGAGACAGAGAGAGAGAGAGAGAGAGAGAGAGAGAGAGGCAGAGGCAGAGGGAGAAGCAGGCTCCATGCAGGGAGCCTGACGTGGGACTTGATCCCAAGACTCCAGGATCACACCCTGGGCTGAGGGCGGCACTAAACCGCTGAGCCACCCAGGCTGCCCAGTACTATAGGTTTTAACAGAGAACCTAATATATTAGACTCCAAAGTGACTTTATAGTTCAACTTACCTGGATTCCTAAATTTGAGGACAATTTTAGCTCTGTATTATTTTTTTATAGTAAGCTTTATGCCCCAAGTGGGGGCTTGAACTCATAACCCTGAGATCAAGAGTTGCAAGCTCTACTGATTGAGACAGCCTGACCCCCTCCAGCTCTGTATTATTATTAATATAATTATTTCTGACATATATTCTTCCAGAATCTTCAAAAATTCTACATGGTTTATTTATTTTAAAATGGATTGAACTTAATTTCATTTTGAGCTCTCCCTTCTTTTATGAGATAGTAGTCAATATCTTTCAAAGCATAGGAGTCCCTTTAGGGAAATAAAATAAAGAAAAGAAAAGAAGAAAAGAGAAAGAAGAGAAGAGAAAAGAAAAAGGAAAAGAAGAAAAGAAAGAAGTCCTTGTGCTGAAAAAGTTTGGAACTGCTGAGTTTAGTGTGCTACCTATTTTTTTTCTCTATTAGGCCACATATAGTAACTGTCTTCTTTGTGCAAACTTAACCACAAAATTAAGAGCCAGATTACATGACCTCAAGTATTGGTTCTGGCACTAGTTAGCTGTGTGACCTCAGGCCTACCATGTAACTTCTCTGTGCCTTATTAGAATGCCAAGATAATAAAATTAGCTAATATATGTAAACTGCTCATAGCAGTACCTAGTTCACAGCAAGTGCTATTAAAGCATTAACTATATTTATTTCTTTTAAAATAATTTGAGGCACCATTTGAGACAAAAATGGATTTTTCTTTATGTGTTACTAGTCCCTGCCTCTAGGGTTTTAGCTGAAGTCATCTTCCCTTCCTGTCCACACTGATAGTCTTCTCATTGGCAAGTGAGCAGTCGCTACAGTTCCAGGATTCAGTTTCCCAGCCAGGGGCTCTAGAGTCCCCAAGATCCATGAGTTTATTACATCTCAAATCCTAATAGAGATGGTCTGCTTACTTACCACAAGGCTACATGTATATAGCGCCTGGCACAGAGCAGGACGCCATTAGTGACATGAATGGATTACAAATTCAGATTTTGTTTTTTCTGCTTTTGGATATAATTACATCAGCAGTATGGTTATCCTGTTCTGAAAAGATCACTTTGTGTTAATGCATGTCTCATGAATAAAAACAAGCAAGTAAATTCATCATATCTCTAATAATATAGACTGTTCAGTGGGCTAAATGTTATAAAGTAAGGATTCCATGTTGATAGGAGGGGCTAATCCAAGGGGTCCTCACTAACATAAAGCTTGGAAACTGCTGGAGTCTAATGTATTCTCTGAATTTCTTTCTCTGCCTCTCTCTCTAACTCTCTCTCTGTTTCTCTCTGTCTCTCTGTATTTGATTAAGTATCTCCATGAAATAACAAAAGCATGAAAGTCTCCAAAAAGGCAAGCCCAAGAGTGGAATGGGAAGCACTATGCCTGGCTGGTGCAGAACGCATGGTTGAGATGTAATCTCCTATGTGCAAACTTAACGTGCCAGTTGTTTTATTTAGGGAGGGAAAGGAGGGGGATGCATTAGAGAGAAAGTCCACAGCATAATTAGGAAACAATCAACACGTTTTTCTTGCTGTCCTAATTTTTTCTTCACTTTAAAATGCTCCATTGAGTTTAATTAAACTTGCCCTAGGCTTATAAGCCTAGCAAACTGGGGAACATTTTTTTTGAAACTCGCTTTCCTGTCAGAAAGGTTTTCTTCAAGCTGGCCCAGTACTGCTGAACTTCAAGGTTTCAGGGGATGTTAAAACAACTGCAACCAAATTAATGTAGATTATCTTTATTTTTTCCTATTGATTTGAGCAGAGGGGACGGGAAGCTGGGCACCGCCAAATAAAAGACTTCTACAAGGTTATTAAGGATGCTTGGTTTGGGAAGCAGGGAGTGGAAAGGTGATTTCATGTGGTTATGAAGGAGAGAAAAGGAGACAGAGACTGGGGACATGCCAATAGTGAATAATTACTGTTATTTCAATGGATTGCTATTAGAGATGCCATTTCTTCCCCTCTTTTGGATGTCAGCATCCAATTTGCTTTGGGGAGTCCATTCCATGTGGTCCCAGCGAGATAGATGGCCAGCTGTTTTGGTTTGCCCTCCACCAGAACCTGCTCTCCTTGGCAGGGGGTAGATGGGCATGTGATCATTCTGGACCAGTAAGACTGTCACCCTCTCTCCCTTTGGAATGTGGGTCTTGGTCAGAGATACACATAATCAGAAGGAGTTTTTGACATAAATCATTCTACTTCAAGGCCATGTAGAGTTTATCCATGGGCTTTTACTGAAATTCTTTATATTCACTTAGATTCCAGCCCTTTATGACTCCTGAATGCTCAGTTTGGGGTAGGATTTTGAGTGGAGTATTTGTATTAGTCAAATTTTACTGGTTTATGCTAAGGTAATGAAAAACCTCCAAATCTCTTGGGCTTACAACAACACAAATTTATATTTTACTCATGTTAAGTGTTGCCTGCAGGTTGCCTGAAGCTCTGCTCCACATATTCTTCATTCCAGGTTGAAGGTACAGCTCCTGTTTGGGAAAGTGCCATTCTTGAAGCAGACAGAGGAGCACAAGGAGGAAATTGCAGGGTACCCACTAGACCTTCCACTTGGGAGTGGCATGTACGATTTTCACTTACTCTCACTTGGTTCAGGCACGCCTGACACTGGAAAACCTAGAAGCCTAATTCTCCTCTGGGGAGGGACCTGATAGGGAGAAACCAAAAGAAGAACAACAGATACTTTTGAACAATAATGAAATTTGAATCCCAGTTCTGCCAAGTATTACTGTGCAAATGTGGGGAAATTACTTAACCTCTCTGAGCTTCAGCTTTTCCATACCGATGTCTAGTCCCCTTTATTCCTGGCACATGAAAAACTGCGTACCCTGGTGCCCTTTTAGGTGAAAGGGATCAGCCAATAAAATGAGTAGAAGTGATCAGTGTTATTCTCAGGGTATGATAGTGATAAGCCATACAAAATTCTCCAGGTTCTTCATCTGCTGAGGCAACTGAGAAGACCACAAGTTCCGATTAGCACAAGTATAAGGTATTTGAGTCCCTGTCAGCTTGAGTGTATAAGTGAGTATGTAAAGCAGAATAGATTCCCAGCTATTGATTCAAGTTAGCCATAGTTGTGACAGAAAAATGGCAATATTTTGTTATACCAAGCCATGGGTTTTGAGGTTAATTTGTGTCTTCAATATAACCTAGATTTTCCTAATTGGCACAGAAATTGATAGTGTTATTAAAATCATCAAATTTCCAGTATTAAATTTCTTCCTGCTTGAAATACCTAGAGTGCCTTCTGTTTCCTGCTTTGATCTAAATGGCGTAGGCACATAACCCAATCAGGAGATGATGGGAAGGATTTATTGCACAAAGTGATGCCTGAACTATGTCTGGAAGAATGAGTAGAACAACAGAAGAAAAGGAGAAAGGACATGCAAGACAGAGTTTATAGCATGACCAAAGGCCAGATATAAGATATAGCACAATAGGGATGTATATACAATTCCATCTGCTGATGTTATTCTAAATGAAGTTGGAAGATAAATTAGAAATTGTGTACTCAGTTAAACCAATCAGAAAGGGAAGATCTTGTGTCTAAAATTAAGGTGCATGAAGTTAGATTACACAAAAACAATGGGAAAAGTCACTGAAGGAGACTAAGGGGGAAAGAGGACATGATCAAACATGAATTTTAGATAAATCCCTCCATCTGCTATATGAAAGCTACATTTGGGAGATTAGTTAGTGGAAAAAATGAAGACTAGGAAGCCATTTAAAAGACTATTTTGGTAGTACTGGGGAAACTTAATGAAAACCTCAATAAGAGAGTAGGGGACATCAGATTAGGGAACAAATCCCTGGATTCTGAAAATGTTCTGGATATTCAGCTAATAATACTTGTTAAACAATTGAATATGGTAGACAAAAAAGGCAGGGATTCAAGAATTATTCTCAGGTTTCTAATTTGGATGACAGGATCAGAGAGATCCCTGAAGCTGAGGATACTATTGGAAAAACAGATTTAGGTAATCAATTCAGTTTTGGATGTATTGATGTTGAAGCAATAATGGCATATTCAGATAGATATTGGTGGGAAAAAACCTGATATCTAAGTTTACACTTGGAAGAGTTTTAGACTGCAGATACAGATTGGTAGTTTTCAGAATCATCAGCCTGTAAGTGGTAGCTGACACCAGGGAAGCAGATGAGATCACTCAGGGAATTTTGGAAGAGTCATAGCCTGGAGGAAAACCAAAATTAAGAAAAGAATTAAGAAATTTCTCTAAAAGGAAAAGAAAGGGTCATGGAAAACCGGAGAGTATGGTGGCACGGAGTGATATGCTCTGGAACATTTCCACTGGAATTGACTATAAGGAAGATTGCAGCAGGATCTAGGAGGGTTAAGAAATTAAGAATGGAAAATATTTATTTCTTAAAAGTGTAATAACAAGAGAGATATGCAACGGGAGAAAATTGTAAACGAGTTTATGAGATACAAAGAAGACATCCTTCTCCCCCCAAAAAGTAGAATGTCCTTAAGGCAAAAGTGAGGAGAGATTGATTAAAGTCTCAGAGGACCAATGAGGAATCAAGGGTCAAGGATAAAGGGGAAGGGTTGGCTTAGAACAGAAGAGACACCCATCCTATACAAATGTAGAAAGGGAGATGAGTCACTTGTGGCTAGAGAAAAATCTGCTGAGAAGGCTTAAGATACAACGTCACTGTTTTTAAGACTATTAATGGCATAGTCCATTCTGGGTGGCTGCAAGTTTAGAGAGTGCCCATGGTAATGGGGAGGGGTGTAAAATAAAAGACAAAGTCTTTAGAGGTGAACAAGACAAGAAAGCACAAGTTTAGAATTTTTGCATGGATACCACACCTGGGCTCATGATGTCACTGAACTTGGTTGGGATGGAAAAGAGGACTGTAGGGACTATTTCAAGTTCTTCAGTGACCCAAAGCTAGGGAAAAGTGAGTTAGTAAAAAGACAGCAGTGGTCTAACATCATGAATCTCAAAAAACTAGTGTATTTTACTGGAAAGTAAAAGAATGATGATTTAGAAGTCACATGAAAAATGAAAAAAAAAAAAAAAAAAAGCTGAGTCCTCTCCCAGTTTAACCAGAAGCATCCCAGCCTGGATGATAAAGCATGGTCACACTAGTGAAGGGGAAATGGATCTTTAAGGAACACCCAAGTGTCAGCTAAGAAAAGAAATGGGGGGAAATTTTGTGTCTCGGTACAGGATTTAGCAAAGAAGTTTAATGGAGATATGTTTGTACAAGTGGTTCCTGGAGTCCTTCCATAACTGACCACTTCCTTTCTTTTTGCTCTAGAAATCTCAGTAGCTCATCATGGTCATTCCCTCCCTCCTCACTGTCTCTACCTCAAAGGCCTTCACTAATCTCTATACCTACCTGTCAATCTTTCAGAGCCCAGTGTGAATCCTGCTACCCTTTATGAAACCTTCTCTGAATATAACAGCTTTTCTAGACTTCTTAATTCTGCAAACCACTATGCATTTTTTGGATATGTCAATGTGGAGTACATCATTATATGCTGCTTATGAATCACTGTGTTGGCTTTGTTCCTCTAAATAGCTTGTAGGCTCTTTGAGTGCATGGTACGTATGGTGGCTATTTATTGTGTTGTTTGCTCTTGAGCATTCCTTTCCTATTTCTTTTGAGGAACTACTTTCTACCAATCTTAATAATATAGTATGTTTCTATTGGGGATCAAAATTGTTACTCCAAATGCAAAATATTCCATCCTATCTTTCCAATCACAGAAATAGCCAGGTGACCAAGGTTGGACCATTTACAATACTACATCCTTGTAGTCATAGTAATTTGTCTATAGGGCAACTAATAGAAAGTCTTCTTAAGGATTTTCCCAGTGGGAGCTTAAAGGAAAAGAAGATCTCATGTTTATTTGATATGTAAACCATTAGAGTCAACCTTCCTACATGATGGCAAGTATGCTTTGTGATGGTTAAGTTTACGTGCCAACTTGACGAGGCCACAAGGCACCCAGATATTTAATCAAACATTACTCTAGGTGTCTCTGTGAGGTTGTTTTTGGATGAGAATAATATTTAAATCTATAGACTAAGTAAAGCAGATTACCCTCCCTAATGTGGGTGGGTCTTTGTCCAATTAGTTAAAAGACTCGCATAAAACAAAATGGTTGACCCTTCTCCAAATAGAGAATTCTTCCTGCCTGACTGCCTTCAAAATGGTATTCCGGATTTTTTTCCCTGCCTCCAAACTCCAACTGAAACCTTGGGTTTTCCTGGGACTTGAACCTATAGTCCATTGGAGTAGAACTACATCATCAGCTCTCCTGGTTCTCAGGACGTTGGACTCTGACCAGTACTAACATCAGCTTTCCTGAATCTTCACTTTGCCAATTCACCCAGCAGACCTTGGGTCTTGCCAGCTTCCATAATCCTGTGAGCCAATTCCTTACAATAAATCTTTTCACATATATATGTATGTCCATACATATTTATACATATATACACATATATTTGCATATCCATTTTATTGGTTCTGTTTCTCTAGAGAACTCTAATACACATTCCCTGGTAGGTGGAGAAAGAGAACCAAACCTGACATTCAGAAACAAGAGGCACAGAAAAAGAGATGTGATTTCAAAGCATCAAGACTCAAGTTTTCATTTCATTTCTAGTGTTACTGGTTCATGGCTATAGCATTGTTTCCTTTCATTCTGTGAGGTAACCCAGAATCTTCCAATAAGTTTCCTTTGGTGCTTTAACTAGCTTGAGTTGTGCTTCTGTGTCTTACAACCAGAAGAACCCTGACTAAAACAATTCTACGTTTTATAGTCTATATCCCTTTTAGCATCCAGGACTGTGCACACGGTTGTTTCAATAAAAGCTTGTTGATTGATCAGTTGATATTAGAATTATATTACTCTTTGCTCAGTTGGTAACTGCTGAGCTCCTGTTCTTCTCAATATTTCATTCTGAGCCCTATAATGAAGAAAATTTATCCAGACTGCTCCTAAGAGATAATCCAACTCTGAGAGAACAGGGCCACTGGCAATAAATAGCCCAGATTCACAAAGAATAAAACAGATTAGACTAACTAGAAACTTTTTGGCTGAAATCACAAAGATTATATTAGCTAAAGGGAATGTGGTAGATGATTATTTGATCTTGTATCTTGATAGTGCACATAGTAAAGTGCTGGGTACAGCATCTCATGAAATCTTGATAGCTAAATTAATTTAAATTGGCTGAATATGTAGATCTTAAATATCTGAATACAGCAAACATGGGATGAATATAATATAGGAAGGTGTCAGGTTAGAATGTGCAGACTGGCTAATCAGATAATGGAGGAATCAGTTTAACTCTGTTTTATTGGACCATCATCACTAATAGCATCTGAAGGGGTAAACAGCATGTTAATGAAATCTTCAAAGCATTGGTGAGAACATTAATAAATTAAACAAAGAACTTAAAGAGATATGAGAGATATACTGACAGAATAAAAGTTAGAACATTAGAGAGGAAAATATTCCTCAGATCACTTAGATCCCAAATGCTTAATTAGAAATAAAAAGGAAAGTGACTAAGTAAGATAAAGTTGTCTGATTTTAAAAAGAAGCTAGAGATCAGTGCTAAATACTTTGGAATGCAAGGTGATACCATAGCCCAGAAAGCAAATGTGGGTAGTGTAGTATGCATTCAGCCTCATGATTTTATTAATAGGGAAAATATATATCTAATCTTAGGGTTAGAAATGAGTTTTAAAATACAGAATCAAAAGAACCCATAAAGAAGATATTGGTCAGCTTAATGACTATAAATCACTAAGAGTTTATTATTAAAAACAAAATATAACAAGGGGATAATAATGATTACATCTAAAAATTTTCAGATCCCAAAAGAATAAGATAAATAACCCAAAGGAAAATGAAAAAAATTCTATGACAAAGAATACTAAAAAGACAAAAAATAAATGGTAAATGTAATTTTTATCTTTATTATTGAAAAAAAGTCTGACATTTTTGAAAATCAACTGGTCCAGAAATAAAATACTTTTATTTACTGCTAGTAGGAATAGTATTAAGAGCTAACATGCATTCAGTGCTTAATATCACAGAGTAAATTTTACCCATGAGAATTTGGAGGGTAGGACAGGAAGTGTATATTAAAATAGAGTAAGTTAGTCTGCAATAACAAAGAGATCCTAGACTTCTGGTGGCTGATGAAAAGGAAGTTTATTTATTTATTTATTTTGTATAAGACTCTTGGGCAGATGTTTGGGTTGGTAAAGCAGCTTTCATCTGGTCATCCAAGAAACCACTCTCCCTGTCATCTTGCTCCACCATCCCCATGTTCACAGTCACTAGCTTCATCCAGTGGAAAGGAAACGGCATGGTGGGGAATGAATGAAAAGTCTTTATAGGAATTCCTGAAAGGAGCATGCAGCATTTCTGTTCACATTCCAGTGGAGAAACTGCAGTCATTTGACATCACTGAGTATAAGGGAGCTTAAGGAAACATAGTCTAACTATGTGTTCCAAGGAGAGCAGAATTGGGCAGTTGACCGGTAGTCTCTGCCATAAGAACTGAAGAGTCAAGGTAATGAGCTGAAATGGAATTCATTCATGTGGCTCAAGGAGTGATCAGCTTGAGAAATAAATTAACAAAGTCACATTTATTAACTCATCAGGAAATCTCTCACAACACTGCCATTTGGTCCTCATAACACCTCTGTGAGATAAGTATTAATGTTTCCATAGGAAAATACAGGTCTGAAAGTCTTTTAAAAACTATCTTTAAGTCAGGCAGCTAGCAAATGGTGGAGGTGAACTCAGTCTGTCTGATTACACAGCCAGCTTCTTTGTTCTTAGTCCATACCACAAGGACAGAGTTAGCTGTTCTGACTTTCTCTACATTAACCACATAGAATCCATCAAAAACTTTATACTCAGGCATTCATTTTCAAGTCAACATGTAGTAAGAACTTGCTATTTGCTGGGCTCTGAACGAGTCAAATTAATATGTATTATCTCTCAAGCAACTTAATCACCCATGAGGAAGACACTTTTACCTCCCACTCTGTGTAAACTTGGCAAAAGTCACACAGCAAGTGGGCAGCAAATCCAGATTGCAAAAAGTGTAGACTCCTCACCATTAACACCACGCAACATCCACTCTCACACACACCCACTTCCCTGGTGAGACTTCATGGAGGTCAACTGTGTACACAGCACTGT
The DNA here is from genome assembly GCF_048418805.1 of Vulpes vulpes. Classification (NCBI taxonomy): domain Eukaryota; kingdom Metazoa; phylum Chordata; class Mammalia; order Carnivora; family Canidae; genus Vulpes; species Vulpes vulpes. The sequence goes on along the minus strand of NC_132782.1, from coordinate 135,153,509 downwards.
GAAACTCTTCAAGAGATGGCCCAATGTACAAAACTACTCTCTGGTCCCAGCAACTTATAATTAGTTGGAGGAGACAAAACATATACATTCATGTGCACACACTGACTACACACACATAAAAAGCAGTGAATATGCTAAAGTGGTGAAAAGGGTACCAACAGTTCATTTTTCACAGAAGGACAAATTTGAACATATGTTGGAGATATAAGTGAAAGCTTCTTAGATTGAGGAAGAGATGGAATGGGTGGATTGAAAGAGACAGGGAGGCCCCAGAAGAAGACAGAGAATTCCAACACAGGAGGACATAAGAGCCTAGCCAAGGAGGCTGGTAACAGAGCCACTTTCAAGTCCCCTGGGTCACTAACTGGTCAGTAATGTTGGTTAAAACAAAAAGGAAAACACTTTACAATTACCAGTTAACAAGGTCTTGGCTCTGTTATTTTCCCTTCCAGGGTGAATGATCTAAATCCTAACTCAAAGCCTCCTCTGAAGGGCTCCAATTCTTGGTTTGAACTATCTTCCCCTCCCCCTTTTATATGAATGTGCAAATGTTATAATGCAAAGGTGAACTGAAAGCTCTTTGTCTTCAGAGACTAAAATATATTGCCCTAATATTAGTTGGTGATATTGCTCTTGCAACAGCTCAACAGCTGTTTTCCTATTAATATATGTGCAGTTTACTTTGTTTAGCCAGGCTTATACCAAGAGATCTAACTGGAAGGGAGAGTAGAGACCTCAGGGAGAAGGGAAGAAGAGAGTTCCCTGGCTCCAAAAAATCTTATTTTAGTGTGTCATCAAATTGCTTCCTGTCCCAGAAATGGCATGAATACATTAAAAAAAAAAACTTTGTCAGCCTTTTGGGGGTAGGATATGGGGATCCTTTTTCTTTACAAAAATGATCCTAACAACTACTCTTGACTGAAAAGAGCATGGCTTTAGGAGGAAATGTCTCATAAGGTATTGACATTTTTAAACCATAAGGCAGTTTAGTTTAAATCAGATGTTTATTAGAGCCTTATTAGGCATGGGTACTATCTTAAGCACTTCCTGCCCAAGTTAGCTTTGGTTCCAACTTTCCCAGCCAAAAACTGGAAGAGACCCTTTTCCCTGGTAGGATAGAACTGCCCTCTTCTATTCTATCTAACTCCAGGAAGTCACTCATCTAATAAATACCAGGGACTTTTCTAGGTATAGGTAATAGCATAATAAACCAATAAAAGGCAAAGTAATTAACAATTTAAAATAGGCTACATTCTGAGAAACAAAGCAACTCAAGATAAGGAGGTAAAGGCATGGAGGGGGGGCTACTTAGAATGAACTGGACCGCGGAATCCTCCAGGATGATGTGTCATTTGAGTGAAAGTGACCTGAACAAAGTAAACAGGCAAGTCCTCTGGCTATCTGGGGGAATGCCATTCTAGGCAGAGCTACAAATAAGTTCAAAGGGCCTGAGGAAGGAAGATGCTTGGAGTGTCTGAAGAACAAGAAGGAAGGCAATGTGGCTGGTAAACAGTATCCAAAGAGAAGGACAGAGCGTGAGTCAGATAGCAAGTGGAGGGCCGAGTGGGTCAATTTAACTCTAGGTGATGCTGAACATCTTAAACTGTTCTGAACAGAAAAGTGATATTATATCATTTATTTTTTAAAGGTAGTTCCAGTTGCTATTTTGAGAACAGACGGTGGAGGCACAAGGGTTGTAGCAAGGAAACCACTTAGGTGGAAGTAAGGAAGAGAAAGGAAGAGAGAAATGGTGATGTCTTGGACTCAAGGAAGAGGGTTTAGAGTGTGTAGAAGTCTGAAAAACGTCATATTGTAAATATATTTGAACACAGAACTGATAGTGAACATTTTGGTGGACTGGATTTAGGGTATTAGGGAAAAAGTACAAATCGAGGAAGAATCCATGTTTTAGGACCTGGGTAATTGAAAAGTGGAGTTGAAATTTGGTGAGCTGAAGAAGGCAGGAGGGTGGAAATGTGTTTCTTTGTGTTAGGTTTGAGATGCTGATTGGATGGATATACAAGTGGAAATGAGGAATAGATGAAATACAGGAAACGAGTTCAGGGGATAAGTCAAGGCTGGGATCACAGTTTATATTTGCAAAACGTGCCTTTACAAGCTCACCTAGGGAGTGCCTGCAGGAAAAAGAAAGGAAGAATTCCAAGTAAGGTAATGCCATCACTTAGAGTTTGGGAGTATAAAAAATAATCATGCAAAGGAGACTGAGAAATGGCAGTCAGTGAGACAAGAGGAGAAGCGAGAGAGAAAAGTGTCCTGGAGACCAAGTGGATATATTATTTCTGGGAGGATGGAAGATTCTGAAGCAGGTGAACAGTAGGGGTAATTTCAAGAACAGATATGAAGAGGAAACTTCCCAGATTTGACAGCCCATAATTCAGCTTCTTGCTCTGGGTTCTGACTGCCTAACAGGGGTGCGAATGAAAGTCACTTAATGTTGGGGGCTCATCCTAGCCGTACCCTTGCTCTTACTAAATACGGTGACCATCTGGCTACCATCTCCAGGTTGACACCTTCTAGCTTCTAATTATTTCCAACTCAAAGAGAATACCACGAAACTATTTAAAAAGAAGGGTGATTATGCAGTTCCACTTTTTTGAGGCTTCCTCCCTACATCATTATTGCTATCATGTAGTTATGGTTGGTGTCTCCATTATTTGATCATTTCTGTGGGATCCACATGTGCCACTGAGTGAAGATCTTTACATACACTCTGTAATTAACCCTGACAACAAATCTGAGAGTTAAATATTTTTGTTTGTATCTTAACACCTGAGAAAACTGAGACAGATGGAGAAAATGCTTGCTTGTAAATGACAGAGTTAGGACTTCAGGGTCTTCCAGAGTTCATGCTCTTAACTACCCCTCTGCCCTGATCTAGTGACTACCATGTGCCCAGTTTACTCTCAGGTAAAAAAAAACATTATTTCATATACAGAAAAATAAATACCAGGACCATAGAAAAATTCTGAGGAAAAGTATTTGCAAATTTCCCACAAACCGTTATCCCAAACATCTCTCAGAACAATATTTTATCCAATTCCAAAATTTTTAAAAGCCCTCTTTAGATGTTAGCATACTTTACATGGCTCCACTTCCATTCCCAGAATTTCTCTCCTTAAGGTAGGCTTTTGTTGAGGCTTTTGTTGTTTTGGTTTTGGTTTCTCCTCCATTTGGTGGAGGGTGGGAATGTAAGAGGGTGTATCTATACTTTTCATTACATAAGTAACATACATTATCTTGTTTATGTCACTTTTCTGCAGTCAGGCCTTCAATTATTTATGGACTTACTTTTATGCTGAAGAACATTTATTTTGAAAATATATGAAAGGAAGAAGTTGATCATTTGCTCCTGTTGAATCCCTAAGATGTTAGGGTCCATCATTTCTAACCTTGTTAAATTATCATTTACAGAATATTTATGTACATTGTGTTGTATTTGGACTTTACCAATCATTTTTACTTTTCCTATATCACATTTATAAAGCAAATACTCTTACTAGAGTTTTCATCTCATAGGTTTGAAATTCAAATAGCTTACTGTTTTTGATGATAGAAACTGAAAAAGAGGGGATCCTGGGTGGCCAAGCGGTTTGGCACCTGTCTTCTGCCCAGGGCGTGATCCTGGAGACCCGGGATCGAGTCCCACGTCTGGCTCCTTGCATGGAGCCTGCTTCTCCCTCGGCCTGTGTCTCTGCCTCTCTCTCTGTATCTCTCATGAATAAATAAATAAAAATCTTTAAAAAAGAAAAAAAAAGAAAGTGAAAAAGTGAGATTTGTGCTTCTTCTCAATGAATGTATCTGGGGTAAACTCAATTTACCTCCTTTCAAGATAACCATTTTACTTTTCAGCTTAATGAAAACCAAAATAATATTTTAGTAGCCATAGAAATTGTATCCTACAGTTATTTTTGGCTATGCATGGTTTTTGTTTTAGTTTTTGAATTTTTATCTCATCATAAAACTTTCATTAATATTCCAATGGTTTCTTCAGAGACCATCCCTCAAAAACTAACAGGAACATGTTAATAACTCGATGGGGGGTTGAGCTCCACTGAGCTTCTCATCATTTCCAACAGCTCAACAAACATAAATCCAGAGCTTCCGTCTTAAAATTTCCTTTTCAACAAAAGCATATACTTTAAGAAGCTAAATTCTTATTTTAAATTTCACAATAACATGACAACAAATTTTCAGTGCTCTGTGTGTCTGCTTTAAACATCACATGCTAATACACATGGATAGATACACAAAGACACAGCCAGCAAAAGCTCTATAAACTAAAAATGGAAATTCTATGAGTTAAAAGCTAAAGTCCAGAGCAGAGTTAAGTTCTATTAAGTAACCAACGGATAGCTCTTTGGCCTTATTTCTCGACACTCCTTCTTTTTAAATAAGTCATTTTCATTTTTCCCATCAGAAATGATAGATATTCTTTTTTTTAAGTTTTTAATTTAATTTAATTTTTTATTTTATTTTTTAATAAATTAGTTTTTTATTGGTGTTCAATTTACCAACATACAGAATAACACCCAGTGCTCATCCCGTCAAGTGTCCACCTCAGTGCCCGTCACCCATTCCCCTCCAACACCCGCCCTCCTCCCCTTCCACCACCCCTAGTTCGTTTCCCAGAGTTAGGAGTCTTTATGTTCTGTCTCCCTTTCTGATATTTCCCACACATTTCTTCTCCCTTCCTTTATATTCCCTTTCACTATTATTTATATTCCCCAAATGAATGAGAACAAACACTGTTTGTCCTTCTCCGATTGACTTACTTCACTCAGCAGAATACCCTCCAGCTCCATCCACGTTGAAGCAAATGGTGGGTATTTGTCGTTTCTAATGGCTGAGTAATATTCCATTGTATACATAAACCACATCTTCTTTATCCATTCATCTTTCGATGGACACCGAGGCTCCTTCCACAGTTTGGCTATTGTGGACATTGCTGCTAGAAACATCGGGGTGCAGGTGTCCCAGCGTTTCATTGCATCTGAATCTTTGGGGTAAATCCCCAGCAGTGCAATTGCTGGGTCGTAGGGCAGGTCTATTTTTAACTCTTTAAGGAACCTCCACAGTTTTCCAGAGTGGCTGCACCAGTTCACATTCCCACCAACAGTGTAAGAGGGTTCCCTTTTCTCCGCATCCTCTCCAACATTTGTGGTTTCCTGCCTTGTTAATTTTCCCCATTCTCACTGGTGTGAGGTGGTATCTCATTGTGGTTTGGATTTGTATTTCCCTGATGGCAAGTGATGCAGAGCATTTTCTCATGTGCATGTTGGCCATGTCCATGTCTTCCTCTGTGAGATTTCTCTTCATGTCTTTTGCCCATTTCATGATTGGATTGTTTGTTTCTTTGGTGTTGAGTTTAAGAAGTTCTTTATAGATCTTGGAAACTAGCCCTTTATCTGATACGTCATTTGCAAATATCTTCTCCCATTCTGTAGGTTGTCTTTGAGTTTTGTTGATGGTATCTTTTGCTTTGCAAAAGCTTCTTATCTTGAGGAAGTCCCAATAGTTCATTTTTGCTTTTGTTTCTTTTGCCTTCGTGGATGTATCTTGCAAGAAGTTACTGTGGCCGAGTTCAAAAAGGGTGTTGCCTGTGTTCTCCTCTAGGATTTTGATGGAATCTTGTCTCACTTTTAGATCTTTCATCCATTTTGAGTTTATCTTTGTGTATGGTGAAAGAGAGTGGTCTAGTTTCATTCTTCTGCATGTGGATGTCCAATTTTCCCAGCACCATTTATTGAAGAAACTGTCTTTCTTCCAATGGATAGTCTTTCCTCCTTTATCGAATAAAGTTCAGGGTCCACTTCTGCGTTCTCTATTCTGTTCCATTGATCTATGTGTCTGTTTTTGTGCCAGTACCACACTGTCTTGATGACCACAGCTTTGTAGTACAACCTGAAATCTGGCATTGTGATGCCCCCAGATATGGTTTTCTTTTTTAAAATTCCCCTGGCTATTCGGGGTCTTTTCTGATTCCACACAAATCTTAAAATAATTTGTTCTAACTCTCTGAAGAAAGTCCATGGTATTTTGATAGGGATTGCATTAAACGTGTAAAGATTGCTAGAACTCATACAGCAGTTTGGTAGTATGGCAGGATACAAAATCAATGCCCAGACATCAGTGGCATTTCTATACACTAACAATGGGACTGAAGAAAGAGAAATTAAGGAGTCAATCCCGTTTACAATTGCACCCAAAAACATAAGATACCTAGGAATAAACCTAACCAAAGAGGTAAAGGATCTATACCCTAAAAACTATAGAACACTTCTGAAAGAAATTGAGGAAGACACAAAGAGATGGAAAAATATTCCATGCTCATGGATTGGCAGAATTAATATTGTGAAAATGTCAATGTTACCCAGAAATGATAGATATTCTGATTACCCAGCCATATTCACCTTCTTTCAATTTCTTACTCCTCACCTTTCAGATCTGCCCCCCACTAAATCTCCAGTCTGTAGTGCTTGCCCTGATGGCCCAAGAATACAAAGCCCTTTTCAGATTTCCTAGCATGTTATAATTCTCATAATATTTAATATACTTTAGCGTTATGGCTCCTTTGAATCTCTTCAACGTTAGATCTTGGGCAATGAGGGCAAGGAGTCACCATTTTACAAAAAAAAATGTGTATCACATGTTATGTACTTCATAACTATAAACTGAAAAAAAGAAGTGCAACATTAGAGAAGGTAGATAAGATATTCTCATGATGGTATCGTGTAGTTTTTAGGAGTTTAGGCTTCCTTAGACCAAGAGTGCTGCATTCAAATCTCAGCTTGGGAACCACCAGCTTAATTTGCTGACCTTAGATAAATTGCCTAATTTATTTGAATTGCACGTCCTTCTCTATTGAAAATGGAGATAAAAACAAATACTTCCTTAGAGACATATGGCAAATATGCAATGAAATAGGTCATATAGCACTGTATCTGGTACATAAAAGTATTCACAATATATATATCTCTTGTTGATACTAAACAATATTATTACTAAATAAGAAAATGTGCTTACAGATATGGCTATGAATTGCATTTGTAGCACTGGTTGAGTTTCAATGGCAAACCCAAAAACAATAACTGGAAAAAGTTTATAGGGTAAAAATAGTGATTGTAAAATAATGTATTGATTCTACAACCACAATTAATGAAGACTAAGATATGGCAAGACATTGGCCAACATATTAAATTCTCTATTAGGCATCAAGGACAATGAGTGTTATACCTTTGTGCTTATCTCTGAAAATGAAAGAAATACAAATTGAATTATCTACGTCATAAACTAAAAGTCAGCCATTGGCAGGATTCAAAATAAAATTTCTATCTTCTAAATAAGTATAAAAAATAAATAAGTATAGAAGCTTAAAAAAATCAAAGTATAGTCTCTACAGTAAAACACAGAAAACTAAGGAAACAGTAGAGTAGGAAAAATAAAACCAAATAAAAATAAAAATTCATAAGACATGGCAAAAACAAGACCAAATCTATTAGTTATAAAAATATACAAAATAAATAAATACATGTGACATTTTAAAAAAACAAGGCCTCTCAGATGACATCATTAAAAATAAAAATTTGATGTAATCCTGTAAGGACAAAATAACTTTTTAAGTATAAAATGATTCATTAAGTATAATCAGAAATTCAGTTCTTTATAATTTCAAGTTTTCTATAATAAGTAGGTATTACTTCTTTAATTAGGGGAAAAAGGATTAGGTTAATATATGTTAAGATCTCAGAAGACTGCCTGGCACAGAGTAAGCTCTACTTAAGGGTTTGTTAAGAGTATGAATTGTTACGATGGTTATGCCAGTGCTAAGAAATATATCAAAACAAAGACATAGCATTTGTATCACAATCACACAGCTTCCTTAGCTTTAAAGTGTGTAGATGGTCACATTTATGGAAGGTCCCAAGGTGAAATGTCTTGTGGGTTTCAGTTCTTTGTGATATAGCTTATTTATCATCATCATAACCCTTATTTGTAAATTAATGAGTGGCAAATAGTAATACTTTCATTATTTTCACCAAAACAGTAATTATGATATTAAATTGACCTGTAGTTTACAAAGTGGCTCCTCTCTATTTTCTGAGATAATAGGAAAATGAGCAAAATTTCCTTCAAAAGTCTTTGCTTCCCCCCCATTGTAAATTCAGCTATTGTTTTCATTTATTTCATTCATTCATCAGTTACTTAGCAGGCATTGTGAATACATAAAGGTGAATGAAAACACATGGTTCCTGACCTTGTAAAACTTACTATTGCCTACTAGGAAACAACAATTAATTCATTATCCAACCTGAAAAACAACAACAAAACAGTTCCATGAGACGTTGTAAGCATATAACCAAGAAGTCTATCCCCTGTTGACAGGGGCAGGTAGGCCAGAGTTTTCACAGAAGAACCATTACAGAGAAGGGTTTTTACTAACATGTATTTTTTGCCATTTCCATGATTCATGAATCAAAGGATCCATCTTTCTATCATCCAAAATGCTGATTCACTAGAATAAGGACATTTATATTCAATGGATCCTTTGTTCCAATCTCCTAAATTAGCTCTATAATGTATCAGTTTATACCTTGTTTTATTAAACCCTATATTTCTTCTGAAAAAAATATATGTTTTGCATTCATTAGTCAGTAAGAACCACATGTAACTTCTGGGACAGGAAAAAAAGAAAAGATACTCCCAAATGGGCTGTTATAAATCCAGAGTGGGAACACTTTCAGACAGGTTTATATTTGGGAAAGAAGCATATTGTTCCTTGCTTCTGCTCCAGCAATGAGAGGAGGGTTTGGCATTAGGTCAGTTACCTTGTAACATTCCTAGAGACTGGGCCATTTCTGAGGCTTATTACCTGGGCATTAAGGAGAAAAGCCACATAGCACACTGGCATATATCTGCCCCCATCTAACTCTTTTCAATACCCCTAGCAAGTTCATAAAATATTTTTAAGTTAATCAAACAATAGCATGCATTCCTTTTATAGAAATGAAGACACTGGATATAAGATTAACATCACTTGCGACAAGTGACCCTCCTTGTAGCATGTATCATGAGAGATAATCACTGTCATTGATTTGATGTTCTTTCTCTAGGTCTTTTTTTCTCTGAATTTACATATATACATGATGGTACCAGTTTTTCTGTTTTTTTTGTTTTGTTTTGTTTTACACAAATAATATTATTCTGTAGATATTTTTGGTAACTTGTTTTTCAATAGAGACTACATCCTATAGATTTTACATGAGAATGCTGATAGATCTATCTCATTTATTTTTATTATGGTACAGTATACCAAAGTGAGGACATAGCAGGATTTATTGATTCCCCTACCGGTGGGCATTTAGGTTGTTCTCATTTTTTCCCATTATAAAGAATGCTGCAATGAATATTTTTGTGAATATGCCAGTAGATCTTCTATTAGCTCTCATACATGTAAGTAAGTTTGTGAACGCTTCTGAAATGTTGTCTGTTACTTTGTAATTGTACATATTATCATGAATTACATAAAAAAATGTCAAACATCAGCATGACATCAGCATGGCATTGACTAATTAGAAAGAATGCACAAAAGAGCCAGGGCAGATGCCAACAAGAAGAATCAGTATGCTGTACTTGTTTCTTTGGCTCAAATGCCTATACTAGAATTTGGGTCTGAAGTATTAACATTTAAGAAGCATTTCTACCCTCTTACATATTTTCTTGTGATCATATTTGGGTATTCATGCTAGCAGTGGTGCTCATCCATGGCCAAAGAGTATAAGCCAAAGACTCTGTGTATGTGTGTGTGTGTGTACGTGTGTATGTATGTGTACTTGTCCTTGCCATGATTCATTATAGCTGATATGAACATAAATACTAATTATCATTACTTTTAAGAGATGTTACATATCCATTTAAATATCTAAATGAGGTAAATAAGAGTAAAGAACGTAATTTTAAAGGAAAGTTTTTAAAGGATGTGATACCCAAAAATGGGTTGGTACTTTGTCAGTAAATATTAGATATTTTTATTCATTCCAGTCCTAATGTTACATACAAAGTTTGATCAGGTATTTCTTTCTTAATAATTCACATTTTTAGTTTTGACCTTTTCTGGAATGATATATGCTTATCGTGCTTCAGGTGAGTTCCCTGCAAAAGTTCCTCTAGCTTTTTAAGTTGTAACTATATGTTCTTAAGGAACTAATCTTGTGACTACTCAGCTTTCATATTTGCTTAAAAAATGTCAAAAGTTTCAGTAGTCTTCTTAAGGTGTTTCTTTCATCCTTTCTATGACATAGAATCAAAAAAGAAAGGAAAGAAACACATGGGGCATTCCCTTTGCTGAGATTTCAAAAACTCCTTGTGATTACTTCAAAAGAATCTGAAAGAAGTTCTTTTCTGTTTAATTATTAAACAAGAATGAAGCCTATCTCTTCCATAGTTTTTCTTGTAGAATAACAGGAAATGGGAATAGCAAGGCATGTTGCAGTCTGTAAAATATATTCTCATCCCCAAATGGAAGTGCCTAGCAAAGCAACATAATACATCTCAGAATATCATTTCCTTTAGCAACACCCTAGTGCTGATCCCGACCCTTACACATGGATCTTCTCTTGCCAACACTTACATGCTATTAGAAAAAATTAAAATAAATTATATGAGGATTTTGAAAACTGGTTATCTGATGGCAGCCAAGAGAGAGGACTGTGGGTCAATCCTATTTTCCATTCCCCTTTCCCCAATCACTCAGAAATATAATTGTTTTGTACCTTTGTGATCCAAAAGCAAATCAAAGCCATATTTCATTCAAAGTGCTCATGGCAGAGGGATCTTGGGAAGCAATTTCCAACCCTATGATTTTAGAATCTATTAAACCTCTTGTTCTTATAATTATCTTCACATTTTCTCCATTACTTTACATAGATACCAGAATAAAGAAGCTGCAATTTTGATTACAGGATTGTTTTAATCTCATTACTTCTACATATCCACTTTTTCTCTTTAATTTCTAATTTGAAACATATTAAAATAATAAAAAAAACTCAATGATTCTAACACTAATTATTTGACAGGTCTAAGATCCTAATCTCTCAAAACATCTTACTTATTTCAATGAAGCACATACAATTTTAAGCATTAAGAAAAAAACCCTTAATTTTAATTTATTCTGTAAATGAAGAACATTATATTTAATTTGATAACATATCTGTCTATTCAAACTGAAATTGAAGGGGAGAAATAGTATGCTGTTGCAAACCTAAAATCAAGGCTGCATACCTTATGCTGTATGGATCAACCTGATATTTTCATTCAAAACACATTTATTCACAAACTATGAGATAGATATGTTCACTGGTCACACAGCTCTGATCGAGACACTGTATTAAGTCCTGGATACAATGATAGAGGATTCTGGCTTAGGAAGCTCACAATTTAACAAAATACATCAGGGATAGCACTAACAGATGTAGGAATTACATGCTGGTGGAACATTATAGGTGGCAATGATTCCTTCCCTTCAAGGAAAACACTGGGAAGGGCTTCACAGGACAGTGTTTTATTGTAATGAGTAGAAATCAGAATGAGCAGATACTGAAATATGTTTTAAATGAGCTCAGTATTCAGGTACTAAAAACCACTTTGAGGACTGTTTTTCCTGGATAGGTATATCTACTATTCCCTTCTACTTAAGTAATTTGCAAGCTGAATTTACAGGAGGTTGCCACAATGGGCAAATATGCAAGCCAAGAAAGTTTCTACTTTCCTCCCCAACCCTCCCATCAACACTTGCTCTCTTTTCAACCAGAAATGCTCTAAAAGCTCTCCTTTTATCTATATTACGTTTACATGATTCTGCTACAAAAAGAAATTGTTTTACCAATTTATGTTTTATAAATTTAGACTTTTGTGTTTATATGTATATTTTAAATATTAAGCCCACCTATATAATATTCAGATATACATACGGAAAAAAGCTTAGGCCTTGAAAATAAGAAGAGAGGATTCTCCAACAAACATGTTTGTATTATTAACCCAACTTCAATCAGAGAATTTGCATATAGTGAAAACAATGAGGTCAAGTATAAGTGGAGTGCACATTATCCTTCACACTTAGAGAGTGACTTGCTAAGATGGCAGTGTTTCACAGTGGGAGTTGTTCTGTCAAATTTCTGTCTTAGGTTTAGCTACTTTTTATTTTTTCATGACTTCTTCAGCATAGCACATTATTTTAAAAACAAATTCCTAGACCTATGCCAGCCTTTAGAATACATTTTTAAACTTTGAAATCTATCAGTGCTCAGTCATTTTCATTTGCCATGAAAACCCTGTTCTTAGCATAAGACAGAAGAGTGAAACAGTTCCTATGGATCTACCACATACAAATTCTCTTTGGGGGAATGAGGTGTAAGGATAAAGAAAGGGGATTCTTTATCCTTTATTCTTTGACTGCAAGGTTTTCACATTGAAATACAGAGTGGTCTATGGGTTCTGTTTAATCAAAATTTTAGAAAGTTGTTTGTATAGATTGACATATCAGAGCTTCCCTAATTTATGTCATACTGACCCTTCCAAATTGAATTACATTTTCACTATATGCGCACAAGCACACACACACACACACACACACACACACACACACACACACCTTTACCATTCAAGCTCCTGATATGTCTTGACAAATGAGAGACACAACCAAGAAGTGGTTACTACGAATTTTCTGTACTGAGGAGAAGAGAAATAAGTTTAAGAGCTGGCTGCAGAAACTCCCAGAGGAGAGAACTCTGGTAAAATACTCTCATGTTTTTTTTTTTTTTTTAAGATTTTGTTTATTTATTCGTGAGAGACACAGAGCGACACAGAGAGGCAGAGACACAGGCACAGGGAAAAGCAAGCTCCATGCAGGGAGCCAGACGTGGGACTCAATCCCAGGCCTCCAGGATCACACCTTGGGCTGAAGGTAGCGCTAAACCGCTGAGCCACCCAGGCTGCCCTCTCAGGTCTTTTGATTCTGTATAGTGAGATGATTCATTTTTTTAAACATTTTTTAATATTTATTTATTTATTTATGATAGACAAAGAGAGAGAGAGGGAGGCAGAGACACAGGAGGAGGGAGAAGCAGGCTCCATGCCAGGAGCCCGACATGGGACTCTTTCCCGGGACTCCAGGATCGTGCCCTGCGCCAAAGGCAGGCGCTAAACCGCTCAGCCACCCGGGATCCCCTCATTCTATATATCAATTTGACTGCACCACAGTACCCAGATATTTGGTCAGACATTATTCTGAATGTTCTATAAAACTGTTTTTTTGGACGAGATTTACCTGTTTTAAATCAGTAGACTTTGAGTAAAGCAGATAATGTGGGTAGACCTCATCCAATAAGTTGAAAGCCTGAGTAAAACAAAAGTTTGACCTCCCCCAAACGAGAGGGAATTCTCCAGCCAAATGCCTCAGACGTCATTTCAAACACTGGTTTTTCCTTATTCTTCAGCAGACTGCCTTTGGACTTGAACTGTAATTCCTTCCTGAGTCTCCAGCCTGCTGGCCTCCCCACCAGATTTTGGACTCACCAAATCTCCACAATCACATGACCCAATTCTTTAAAAAACAATCTCTTTCTATATACGTATCCCATTGATTCTGTTTCTCTAGAGGACCATGACTTAGGACAGTTCTTAGAGTTTGCCCTGTTTGGATTGGGAATAAGTCAGTTGATAGATAAATAACTCTGCCTTTGGAGGAAGGGACAAGCAACTTTGGGGGAAGGGTGTGAAAGCAGAAAGGAAGGGCATCTTCAATGTTGTGAAGGGATGAAACTGGATTGAGAAAACAAATGGAAATTTTCCAGAGTTGGTAATGACTGAGGCTTTTAAGAAATAAGTCATCTAATTTTCTTTTGTAGCTTGGCTGTACCACATCATGGTTTATCCATGTTTCAATCACTCTCTCATTCATTGATTCCAAATACTCTATAAAATCTGCTACATACTTAGCTTTCAGTAAGTGGTATTTTTTGGAATGTAAAGAGATTACATCAGTGTCCAGCAGTGTGATATGACAGGAAAACTGAACAGTGTATACAGGTGATTGCACTGAGAATTCAGAAGCAGCAGCAATGTCTAGGGAAAAGATAAACCCAAGATTCTTCAGGGGTGTTGGAAGAGGGAGAAACTAAGTGTCCCATTTTTAGTGGGAAGAGGATAAGGTGATCCTTGCAAATTGGGGACTTGCGGACATTCAAAAGTTTTATCCATGCATTAATTATTTCTCATTACACCACATGGTTCACTAAAGCCTACATTTAGAATGTAATAGAAAAGAAGAAATAGAAAGAGAAGGGGGTAGAGGTTAAAGCAAAAAAAAAGGGAAAATAATGTAGAAAATCTGTGTTTCAATATAGCTCTTCTACATTATTTTCAATAATGTTTCAATCCCTATCATTGACTTAGTCTCTGATATTTTGGTAACTTCTCTAAAATCAAAGGCTCAATATATCATAAAAGAATTTCAATCTAAATGGAACCAGAGGATATAAAATGGAAAATCACACATGTGCCCTCAGGAAACAAAACTTAAGGATTGAGACTGATTTCCCATAAATGTGTGATTTACACAAAATTCAGCACCAGCCAAGGCCTCCCCTAACCCCATTGCTCCACCTCTTCTAGATCCAACCCTGTCCTCTTCTAACCCTTTCATTTATCTGAACTGCCTTTCCTCTGTAATGCTGAAATCTTACCGAGACTGATAAAACTCTCCCTTTTAAAATTAGGATTCCTTCTAAAGTCATCTGGGTACTGATGCCAACTGATGCAACCAACTGATGCAGTTGGTTCAGCATCTTACTCTTGATTTCAGCTCATGTCCTGATCTCAGGGTTATGAAATTGAACCCCATGTTGGGCTCCTGGCTCAGTGCAGTCTGCTTGGGACTCTTTCCCTCTCCCTTTGCCTCCCATCCCCACACACATGCTTTCTCTCTAAAATAAATACATCTTTTTAAAAAGTAACATAAAATAAAATAAAGCCTTCAGAAGAACCTGATAAATCTTTAATTTCCTACATCCTATGGACCACAGCTGAACTTAGTGCTATAGTAAAAGATTTTCCCAAAGTGAATATGAGGATTCTCATAGATTTTTTTTTAAGAATTCAACACTTTAATTCAAATGTATCCACCTAGCTTCTCTGATCTTTATCAATTATTTACATGCTTGTTGGAGAAGGTCAAACCCAGCATTGGATGAAAACTGGTAATTGGGGGTATCCCTGGGTGGCTCAGCGGTTTCGCGCCTGCCTTTGGACCAGGGTGCGATCCTGGAGTCCCAGGATCGAGTCCTGCGTCGGGCTCCCGGCATGGAGCCTGCTTCTCCCTCCTCCTGTGTCTCTGCCTCTCTCTCTCTCTCTCGTTCTCTATGTCTATCATAAATAAATAAAAATAAATCTTTAAAAAAAATAAAAATAAAAAACCAAATAGTTAAAAGAAGAAAAGAAAAGAAAAGAAAACTGGTAATTGGGAAAGCCTTGAAAAAAAATCTTTGGAATTCCAAGTAACTCAACCACCAGAGTTTTCTTCTTTTACGGCCATGCTTGTGCCATAGCCAAAAGGTCGCATCTTGCCATCCCAAGGGCATTCCCTACATCAGTAGACTGGAACAAAGTTCAAACATGCATTCAGAAGTAAACCAGATCTGTTCATGATTACTATAGCAGACTCCATGCTGTTTTTAGAGAGAATTCTGGACTCCCTATAAATGTTGAATCCACCAGGGTGGGCTCTAATTCAATGTTTATAAATGGTTTAAACAGAGATCTGTTAGTCTAGAGAATCTGCATAGAATGGAGAACACCGTCTACTCCTGATCTTGTCAATGTAATCAGTCAGTCAGTCTGCATTCTAGAAGATGAATCCAAAAGAAAGGCAACTAAAATTTTAAGTCTTCAATTTCAACAGATGGATCTCTTAAGCAAATTCTCCCCATTGGACTCTGTCATAATTGTAAAAAGCCTGGCCTTTGGAGAAAGGACTGCTACAAATAAAAAGGGTCTAGACAATTACAGCTTTCCAAGAGCTAAGGATCAGACTCATCCCAATGATGGAACTTTGAGAAAACACAAGGTCTATTTCCCATTCTACCATTAAATAGGCTGAGGGAAACTACTCTCTACATTGGGGACCAATCCCTTAAAATATGGACACAGGAGCTACTCTATTAGTGGTCAATTCCACTACAGTTAAACAGTCCCTTCCTCAAATTGATGCATTTATTCAAATATTAGGAGTCTCAAATAAACCACAGTGAATTCCTATTGCTAAACCTTTATACTTTTGCTTGGAACTGTGGCAAAATAAACATCCATTTCTCCTCAGTGAGTCAGCTCCTATCACTCACTAGGATGAGATTTCCTTAAAAAATATGCTACCATTTTTTTTTCTCAGAAGACAATAACCCTTAAAAAAATTGAGAATTACCCTTAAGTTTGAATACCCTGAATTTAAATCCCTTGTATGTAATCACCAAGATAATCCAAACTCTTTTTCTTTCACATATACTTTACAAACCAGGGAAGATCAAACTTCAGGTTCATTCTCATTATTAGATTTAATGTTCCCTACTTTGTGGGCAAAATCTTCCACTGACACAGGCAGAACTCATCGTGCTCTCCACCTCCGATTAAGATCCAAATATATCCCTCAAAACATCTCCTTGTAATTAAATACCCTATAAACAAAGAGGATTTACAGAGCATTAGACCTATCATAGAAGACTATACAGTATAGAGTAATTTCTTGCACCAGTCCTTGTAATACCCCTATTTTACCTGTAAGAAAAACCTAAAGGTTGCAGATACTGTCCAAGACCTTCAAGCAATAAAAAAAAAAACTATTATTCCTCGCTATCCTGTTGTTTCTAATTCCCATACAACATGATCATCTATCCCTACCGAAAGCAAATTTTTCATTGTGATCAATTTATGCAGTGCATTCAGTTGATAAGGCTGAACTTGTTAATGTTAATAAATCTTTTTGCTTTTATCTGGGAAGGGCAACAATATACATTGACAGTAATGCCCAGAGGTTTTACTGAAAGTTCTCACAACTTTTAAAACCTGACCTAGATGTTGTACAAATTTCTGGAGGCTCCATCTTACTACAATATGTAGGCGATTTTCTTCTCTGCTTATTTTCCCAAGCCTCCTCACAAGAAGACAGTATTTGCCTGTTAAAACTCTTAGCCCTAAGGGATATGAGATCTCAAAAGAAAAGTTGCAGTTTGTTCAAACCGAAGCTGGATATTTAGTACATTTAATCTCAGAACAAGAGGAATACGTAGATCCCTACAAGCTTCATGGCATCTTGAGCTTTCCTAAATCTAAAGCCAAATGTCAATTACAGGCTTTTCTTGGGCTAGCTGAGTTATTGTCACAATTGGATTCCAAACTTCTCCTTACTGGCACAACCCCTATATGCCTTATTAAAAACCACTAAACCTAATCCTATTATCTGGGAAAACCAAGATAACTTGACATTTAAAACCGTGAAGGGAAGCTTAATAAATTCACATATCCTTGAACATCCAACCTATCAGCTACTTCTTTTCCTTTTTGTATATGAAAAAGGGAAATTCCCTCAAAGTACTTATCCAGAAACATGGGAGCTACAACCAACATCTAGGTTATGACAGCCAAAAATTAGATCCTATTGACTGAGGATATCCTCCATGCCTTAACATATTTCTATTACTGCCCTTCTGGTAAAGTCCACTGAAGAAATAGTTTTAAGATCATCCTTGACCATCTTTGTACCTCATGCTCTCATAGCTCTCTTGAACTCAAACCACACCCAACATCTTTTAGGAAGCCATTTTACTTCTTATGAAATTCCCTGTGAACTGCCCCTCAGAACAGTCTTATTTATTCTAACAATCTCAGCCTTATTCTTCCTCTTCTTTCATGAATGAATCCCCATAACTGTCTGACTTTGACTAATTACCTATTAACCCCTCATGATGACTTTTGGGCACTTCAGCCCAACAAGCCAACTTATATACTCTTACTCAAACATATATTCTTGCTAAAGATAAGGCCACAAATATCTAAGCTAATAGTTAATATGCCTTTGAAATAACCCATGATTTTGAGATGTTATGGAAGCAAAAAGGCTTCCCTACTTGCTGTGGAAACAAAATTTAAAATGGTTCTTATGCCCAAGGTTTATTAGATGCTATACTCCCATCAACAGCTCTTAAAGCTTATTAAAGTCTTTGGACATTCTAAGTCTGACTATCTGGAAGCCAAAGGAAACTACTCACTGATATCTCCACAAAAAATGCTGCTCCTATGGAATCCATAAACCAAATCTGTCATGGTTCAGAAAACTACTTCCGCTGGTGATGACCTAAGAGAATTATCCAGGCAAATACAAGAATTGGCCTCTGAAAAAGAAAAAGAAAATTGAAGGTTTAAATGCTATTGGTATCATGAAGAAATGAAACTTTGGTTCTGACCCAATAACAAACTAGTCCTGCCAAAAAAAAATCTAAAATTTCCACTCTTAACTACCATTCATAAGTTAAATCACTGGTCAACTGATAAAATGATAATGTTCATGAATCAACATTGGTAGGAAACATATGCAAGGCCAAAAAAAGCAGTTATCTTACTAGTTTCACCATCCTAAATTTAACCCCGGAAAGACTATCCATACTGCTGCTGGGCATTTTAGTTTACCCAGGGGACCACTTGAGGTTTGGCAAATGGATTTCATACAATTGTCTCCATTTCATGGATATAAATATGTTCTAAGTAATGGTCTGCATGTTTTCACATTGGACTGAAGCTTTCCTGTGTAGACAGGGAACTGCCTCTTCTGTAGCTAAAATCCTATTAGGAAAGATTATTCCCCCTTAAACTTCATAGTGAACAGGGAACTCAGTTTCCTGGCCAAATATTTAGATAAATCTATGCTGTCTGACCTGTTTTGTGGCACTCGCATTGTGCTTGTTATCCTCAGGACTGGCCTAACCTACAAATGGAATATTAAGACTCAGCTAAAATAGTTAAAATCCTACAAAAACCCTGGCCAAAAGAATTACCACTGGTTCTTCTAAATCTTAGATCTATTCCCTTTGGAATCCATGAACTTTCACCTTTGGAAATAATTACACAATGGCTGATATGCTTAGCCCCCATTTCTTTTGACCCACAACTAATAAAGGGAGATATACTTCAATTTTGCAAAGGCAAATCTACAGAAATCTACAGAAAATAATTACCATCTGGTACAACAATCTTTATACAGAACATCTCTGGAGACAGAGGCATCAAACATCAAACCTTATAGCCTGGAGAGTTCTTCTATTGGAAAAGACGTCTCCAAAATTACTCTTTTCAACATCACTGGAAAGTCCTTCACTGGGTGTTGTTACCTAACCCCTGTACAGCCAAACTTCAAGGAATAAATTTCTAGATTCATGTGTCACATCTAAAAAAAGTCCCCAAATCTGAATGAACCTTTATACCAACTGGTGACCTGAAATTGAAAATTTCTAGGAACTGAAGCAGATGGCATCTGATGTAGACAGTTTACCCAAAATACCTAGACCAGATCTATATAACTTTCCTGTGTTGTTGGTGGTTTTTGTTTCTTAATTACTGTTTAGCTAAATTAGGTCACTTAGACCTTCAGTTGTTCTTTTTCTAGTTTTGCTACTGTTCTCTACTTTAGTGTTAACACATCCTTTTACCCCCACCTCACAAAACCTCTGATTCTGCTAAAGATACTGATTGCCAGATTTGTGCTAGAGCAAATATTACTCACAATGAACCTGAATTGGTGGCCTAGCCACTATCCTTAGAAGGATGACAAAACCTATCTAGTAAAGATGTAGGATTTTCCTCTGGTAACTTTGGACGTGTCCTTCCTTCTGGAAGACTGGTACCAAAATTATGGCTTTCCATTGGGTATCTCTTACTCATAAATGGATATCTCTCACTCAGGTCTGGAACCTTATCCCAAATTTTTCTTTATGTCTCAAAATCAATGATGGGAATATCAAAACTGTAGCATATCTCCCACTCAATATTTGTAACTATATTAATTTTATATGACCCAGATGAACATGAATTCACTTCCCATTGAAATTCAGACTATATCATTTTACCCACTAATGTATCTCTACAGTGGAGCAATGAAAACCATAACACCAGGAAATGAAAAGCTTATGTGCTCCCACTCAATGGTACTTCATTAGGAATTGACCAAAAATATTGTGAATGATGGAAAAGCTTCACTTGCTTTTTCTCCAGAGATTTTCCATACTTCCACCAAAATCTTACTGACACTAGATCGGCTCACTTGTATAAGTGAGATTTACAAGTATTTCTACTCAGAAATTTTAGGTGCTCACACAACCATCTCCACAATGCTAGTGCAACAGATTATCATGTGCTCTGTATAAAAGATTATATTTCCAATTATGACATCCCCTCTTTCATTCCAGAGAAAATAATCTGAGCAAATTGTGTTTACCCCTAGAAGACACTAAGCATTTCAAGTAGAAAATACATATATTCTATATTTCCCCTTAATTAGAAGGAATATTGTGGCATCATTGTCCTTACCCCTGACACCAAATTAGAAAAACTCTTCCTTCTACTGCTTAAATACCTAATCTGGGATCTTTATCCTATCAACTTAAAAGGACATGTTAGAATTGGGAATGCTATAAATTTTGAGTGGCTACATATAACCTCCATATAACCCTATAGTAGATAGAAAGGGTTTGGGGCATGCTTTCACCAGAGATTTTTTTCCCTTGGTTTGGAGTAGCAGACCTTGAAAAAGCAATTCACAATCTTTCTATAGTCATGTCTACCACTTTCAATACTTCTGTCAGAGCTTTTGGATATCAACAAATCCAAATAGATAGCCTTGCAAAAATAATCCTACAAAACCACAGAGCCCTGAAACTCCTCCCTGCTCTGCAGGGGGAAACCTATAGCTTACTTGGAAAGGAATGTTGTCTTTATGTCAATAAGTCAGGGAAAATAACATAAGAACTAAAAATAATG
Source organism: Vulpes vulpes (assembly GCF_048418805.1). Classification (NCBI taxonomy): domain Eukaryota; kingdom Metazoa; phylum Chordata; class Mammalia; order Carnivora; family Canidae; genus Vulpes; species Vulpes vulpes. Next base: position 135,132,416 of record NC_132782.1, on the reverse strand, counting down.
AAGGACAATAACAAGCTGCTAACAGAAGTTGGCCAAGATCCCAGAACTTGGGACATTTTCTATCTACTTAACATAGGCAATTGGGGAAACTGGTTGAGAGGTGTATTTCAATCAATAGCTATCACTGGGCTTTTGGTCCTCATTTTAATCATTTTAATTAAATTTCTACTGTTTTGTATTAGTACACAAATGCCTTCTTTCCAAATGTATGTACAAATAAAATTATTTTCCTTTCCTAGATTTTTCCTGAAACCCAACTGACCATGAAAACTAAATGGTCCACCTTATAGAGACATAACAGAGTTTTCACTTTCATTTGTGGCCCAAATGAGGTCACTGAAATTCCATATTATTTCCTTCCCTTCTGGTACAAGACTCCCAAGGATGGCCTTCCTCTGCTTCATGGAAAAAGACACCTGATGGTCCTCCTCAGCTTCATAGAATATACAACACAATCCACCTATAAAAAACTATACCTTTGACAAAAATTAATGAACAATATCTGAATACCATAATTGATCAGCCATGCTTTCTGCAAAGGATCCTGACCAAAAGGAGGAAATGTGAAAGAATTTCAGTCTAAAATGGAACCAGAGGATATAAAATGTAACATCATCTCACATGTGTGCTCTCAGGAAAACAAAATTTAAGAACTGAGAGACTGATTTCTCATAAATGTTGGATTTATAGAAAACTGATAGTATTAGAATTTTCTTAAATAATAGGAAGATGGTCAAAGAGTTCATATCAACCCAGGAAATTTCTGCTTATGGCTGTTAGAGACATGAATAAGAAATGATGTAGTTTGGGCTGGTCTCACAAAATAAGCTGAATTGAGCTTTGTATGACTGGACTGGTTCTGTCTGCTTGGGGAATTTTCAAAGCCGGTCGCAATTTTTTTTTTTTAACAGACTCTAACTAAACTCTCCCCTCTTTATACTCCCTGCCCATAAATGTACCGTGCCCCAAACCCTTAACAGACTCGTCTGTAGCTTGCTACAGTTTGCATGCCATGAACTGCAATTCCTCTATTTCTGAATAAGCTTATATTTTTGACAATTTTGAACTTGCCTTATTTTACCTCTTTAGGTTGACAACATCATCTAACATTATTTTCAAGATCCATCCCTATCTGACTCCAAAATGTCTTTTGAGCCACATCTCTCACTAAGTCTATGTGTTATAACTCAGGCCACTGGCTGGTGACCATTGGACTAGCAGATTAGGGATCCAATTTAAGCTGGGAAGACCTTCACTTCCTGGTAGCATATCTGGAGGATATGTTTTGACAGAGTGCCTGCAGCTCCAAAGATGGTAGCTGGTCAGGTCAGGCATCTATCTCCTCTTTTCTGGATTTGGTCTAGGTTGGAAAGGGGGCAAGTAGAATGCAGAAATCTTCCATTTAACTAAGAGGATCCTGATATGATCTGGAGGATAAGATCCAAGAATGTGCTTTATTACATATTATCTTATTTATGTTATGCCTTTCACTGAATTGGGAAAAAAAAAAAAAAAACAAGAAAGGCCCATCTTTGTTCTCTGAGGTTTCTCCTTATTGGTACACTGAAGACTTACAGCTACTGGCCTGCGTAGGGAATGGTTACAGGTTTAAAAGTAAATGTGTGCAAAGGGGAGATGCATTGGTCACAACTGAACAAACTCATCCTGTTCTTACCAGTAATGGAGAATTGCAATGATTTAGTCACTGGGATGAAACTTCCCTTTATTAACTAGGAAAAGTCCAATAAGCAAAAGAAAGAAACAATGGAGTAAAGCACTAAGTCCCTGGTCAGACTTAATGCTTTACTCCTACTACTCTTCGTTTTTCACTAGGCTACAGACACATGAGATTTCAACACACTGAGCTTGCTCCCACCTCAGGGCCCTTAGACCTTGCTTATCTACCTCCTTGAAATGCTCAGATCTTAACACAATGATTCCTTCTCAATATTTGGTCTCTGCTGTATTGTCACCTTCCCTAAAGGCTTTTCCTCACCCCTCCAAAAATAGCATCCAACATACACCAAAACATACTCAATCACTTTCTATTTTCTGCATAGCACTTGTCATTATGTGACATCCATCCATTTTTACCTATCTATCTGTCTATCTAATCATCTAACAATTATCTTTATCTATATAAAATACTGCCACTAGAATCTAAATTCCATGAAAGCAAGGACCTTTTGTGTCAGTTGCCTCTTATATCACTTGCATGTAGAACACTGTATCCTACACATAGTAGGTGGTCATGGATGAATAATAGTATTTAAAGGGATTTTAGGGAGAGTATTCATCTCTTACTCTTTGTTTCAATATATGCATTAATAACAAATGATTCTTATCTATTCCTCAAAATTAGACCAGTGAGACCTCTAGCTAAGATATTTTCGTTCACTGTCTAATAAGATTCTGCCTAGAATGTAATAAATTTATATATAATTTTTAAAAGTTGCAACCATTCAGGCTCTTTCCCTGAATGTGATCAGCCCTTCCTCAAATTAATATGAGTTATTAAGATTTTAGTAACGTATGGTTTACCAAATATCCCAAAATCCTTTTTTCCTTTGTTAAATAAAATCTAAAGGAAATGACTAATTAGTCAATTTGAATGATTTCCAAATAACACCACCAGCCTGTGTTTGTCTATACTACCAAGGTGAATTATTCATTAGCATTTATGAGAAGTGCCTGAAGAACACTAGCAGTGGGAGTAAAACAACCTGGAATGGTTTTTAAATGACCTTCCAAGCAACTTGGATTAACACTGGCATTATTCTCCCTGTACAAATCGAGTTAAAATTTTCCATGTGTCAGGTCTCAGAAGAAGGCAGTGAAGGAGTGCTGTCTTCGAGAGGAAATGACCTTCTGCACCTCCTACAATTAGATTCTGCTGCTTTCTCTGTGTGGAGTGTCCGTGCGTGTCTCCCTGTGTCTGTGGGAGGAGAGAGAAGGAGAGACAGCAAGCAGGGAGGGAAGCAGCCAAGAGAAAGGAGAGTCAGAGAGGGAGAGGAGAGGAAGGGGAGAAGAAGACAGAGATGAGAGAGAAGGAAATGGGAACAAACAAAAGGAGAGGCATGATGGAAGAAAGAGAAAAGGAAAACACGAACTCTAAGAAATAAAATGGAGCTGGTGGGGGGGCGGGTGGTGGGTGGAGGAAACTGGTGATAGAAACGACAGATTCAGAGGCAGGCTTTCCCCTGAGTTGGCACACCAGGTTTCCAGGCTCCCAGGAGTTCTCCTAGGTGTGCAGGGTCACCTGACTTAATACTGATTAAAAGTGTAAATTGCAACACAAAAAGAGAAAAAGTAATTGTCATGTTTCTTCTCTCCTGTGAGGTCACACTCCCTGGTTGTAGCTGAGCCTGCTGCTAGGCACACCCCTCTTGTTTAATAAAATTGTATTAACTTTATCCCTGCCCTTGATTTGTGGCTTTCTCACGTTGTGAGGAATAAATAATAAATGATTGTAAAGCACTTGTACATATGAAATGCCACATAAATGCTTAATAATAATCAGCTTAGGCCAGGAAGCCAGGGGGGTTGAATAGAAATCATTGCACACGGCCATTCTTGTTTATGGGGCTAAAATCGTCCTGTGTGCTGTCTCCACGTCAAATCATCCCGCAGATTTAATTTTCACCCATTCAAGAATCCACTTCTCTGCAAACTAAACAACCTTTGTTCCCCCATGCCTCCAGTAATGTTATTTACAATCATGGAATATAACTGCAACAACCCATCTTTGCCTTTTCATTTCAGCTTGGTTTTTGCAGCACCCCTTCCCTCCTTGTTAGCCCTTCCACATCCCCACAAGTGGTATTTTGCATCTTGGTTTCTTATCCCTTGGAAACGCCTATTCTATTCTGCTATCTTTGGAAAATATTCATTCCCCAGACTTGGCTTTCATTGCATTTGCTTTTGGGGAATCCAACATAGTGAAGTTGGTAGTTCCTTGCTGCCCTTCATTCATCTATTCCTTTTATCATGTATTCACTCAGCACTTACTGATGGAGTGTTGTGCTAGGCACTGCGGGTACAGCGGAAACCAAGACACAGAGTGTGTGCATCCTGTAAGGCAGACAGACAGATAATTCCAGCCTTGTTTGGAAGATGCTATGATCAGAGTAAGCACAGGCACCTAAGGGAAGTCAGCACGTAAGCAGCATGAAGTTGGAAGTTCTGGTAGGGACAGAGATGACTTTTTTTTTTTTTAATCCAAATGTCTTTAAAAGCCTTTCCACATGCTATTTAACATAGCTGAGACTCTCTTGGTGTGACCTGGCTGTGGACAGAAAGGAGTGGTTCAGATCCACAGAAAAAGCCCAGGCTGGCCTCTCCTGGTTCGGAAGGAGGAAGGGCATTCTTCATCACTATCTGCTTCAGTTTCTGAGGGCTGGGACCCTATCTTTGAAAGTTGGCAAGAGTTGGTCCTTTGCTAATACAATCACCTATTTTCAACCCGGAGTCTGTATTTTCAAAAGAAGATATTGTCTAAATTTGTATCTTACATTTAATGGCAAACAAACAAACAAACAAAAAAAACAAACAAAAACAAAACAAAAAAACAAAACCATTCAGAAAATGAAATGAAAATGAAGATAAGCAAAAATAAATTAACTGCAATCACAGCACCCCATGGGGACCATTTTTATCATTTAGTACATATCCTACCAGACTTTTTCCATGTTTATATTATATAAAAATATGCCTTAAGGCACATATTCCTCAGTATCATAGTATTACATTTCTCATCAATGTGTATTACATTATACTATGTACACATACATATTGGCTTATTGACTTTTTTCCACAAAATATCAAAAACATAGTTTCATATAAAAATGTATTTCATCATGATTTCTAATGACTCCTCCATATTCTATTATGTATATGAATTATTTTAAAATTTTAGATACATGCATTGCTGAAACTGGAATTACTGGGTAGAAGCATGCCTGTGTTAAAGTTTTCGTTCCCTTGCCCAAATACCCTCCAGAGAGGCTGAACTGGTTTGTGCTCTCATCTCCCATACATCAGACCCCTGCCCACACCACTTATCTTCCCTTATCCCCCCATACACCCCTTAGCCAAAATGAAGTAGTCTCAAGAAAGATATGTTTGAAGCTCCACAATTTTAATTTTTCCTCTACTTTCCCATCCATTCCCTTGTGGCATGAGAATTAGTGGGCCTTGGGTTTTCAAACAGGTGGAGAAGGCTGTAGGGTGTATAATTGCTTTTGGTGAAACCATCAACGTCCACGTTTAGTTTTTCCTGCTCCACTTCCTCCAATTCAATTAGGCTGTTCTTACCAGGGGGAGAGTTTTCAAAGCATCAGATGAAGTGTTACCTCATGATTAATAATTCATGACAAGAAATGAAGATTGGGAAAGGTAATAATGCCCTCCAAGCTGTTTTTCTCCACCACTCCCTTGTTCTCATTCACATAAAATGCTGTGTCTCAATCGTTAAAGCAAACATACAAAGTTTCACTGCCCCATAAACCAAAGATCCAAAGCAGGGATTCACAAGCTTTTTGAAGTCCTAAGCCCCTTTGAGAATCTTGTGAAAGCCACAGACTCTCCTAATAGAAAAAAACAAAAAAGGGACGTGATAGCATGCACAGATACTGTGCTTCTAATTCCCCTGGGTCAGGCACCCCTGGAAGGTCATCCAAGGATTCTCTAGGTAATAATCTCTGGACAAACAAACAAACAAACAAACAATAAAGAACAAGCCCAGAAGAAATCAAAGTAGAATGGACAAGAAGTTTCAGATGCATTGCCTCGACTTTCTGTGCCCAAATTTGCAATGAAACAAAGAAACATCTTCAAGCATGATTTATTTAGTTATTTAGGTATTTTTGTGAGAGGACTAGTGAGTTAGCTGACAATTAGAAGAGTGGATTTTAGCAAATGAGTACATTATAGGGTAAATCAAATATGGGTGAGGGTGAGGGCATAGTTAATGTTGAGATCTATTTGCAAGACTACTATAGAGGCTGCAGTTTTTTCTTGCCAAATGCTATCAGCCATAAAATGTCCAAGGCAGTGGGTCACACCCACTGCTTCATGCTCTGCTACTTGGCATTCCTCTAAGTTCTTCCTCAATTGTCATATCTCCACAGGCCATAACAAGGGACAACAGTCAGCAGCAATTCAATTTCGACCTCCATCTGCTGGCAATAACAACATAAGGGGGAAATTAATGTACACTCACACACTTGTCATTATAATAGCCCAAATTTGTTTTTATAGAATGACTTTCTTCCAAGGAAGTCAAAAAACAATTTGTATTCGAATTTCCAAATAGCAACTCACCTCGTAGGTAGATAGCTAAAATCCTCTCCATTTTTGAAGGCACAGAGATGCTAAAAATTTATCAAAGGCCACCTAGCACTTTCATGGTGAAGTACAGTTATCAGAAAAGCTCTCTGGAAACCATTTTGGTGTTTCTTAAAAATCTGATATCCAATATGCAAACCAGAGAGCAGGTTATATTAACAGTTAATCAATTATATAAACATACAGCAAAATATTTGTGTTCTACTAGCTAACATAGTATTTCTTCATTAATTTTTCTCCCTTAATTTGTTCTCCCTCCCTAAACCTAAAACCCATAATTTTTCATTTACCAGTTCTGTGATTTTGGACAAGTTACTTAATCTCCCTCTACCTCTACTTCTTCCTCTATAAAATGTAAGTAATAATAGAAGCCAACTCGTAGATTTACTAGGAGGATTACATGAAAAAAGAAGATTCCTCAATATAAGCAGGGTATCCATAAAAGCTGGAAACATAAATACCAAAATTTTATATATTTTTTAAAAGATTGATGAAAGATGAATGTGTTGAGCTGATACTGCTGAGTAGATGAAGGGCTGATCCTAACAATGAACAATAGAATATTTTCATATGTACCACCCTAAAAGAGTTGCCATTCCTCAGAGCACAGTTAGAAAACTGGTTTAAAAATTCAAGGTGTAGAGGCACCTGGGTGGCTCAGTAGTTGAGTGTCTGCCTTTGGTTCAGGTCGTGATCCCAGGGTCCTGGGATGGAGTCCTGCATCAGGCTCCCCACAGGGAGCCTGCTTCTCCCTCTGCCTATGTCTCTCCCTCTCTTTCTGTGTCTCTCATGAATGAATGAATGAATGAATGAATGAATGAATGAATAAATAAATAAATAAATAAATAAAATCTTTTTAAAAATATTCAAGGTACAGTCAGTCTGTTGGCAAACTCTTTTGTGGACTAGCACTCATTTCCAATAATATGAAGGAAACAGTTATAGCCAGTGGTGTTGCTGATACAAACTGGCCAACTTGCCAAGTATCCAAGGGATTAGAGGTGCCTTGCAGAACTGTTCAAAAGATTCCAAACTATGTGCCTTTTAACCGTACAAGATGTGAGTTCTACAAAGCTTATCTGAGGATGATGAACAGTATGATGAAGCGCAATACGCTGAATATACCAGAAAGCCTACTGAACAAATCATACATTATAATATCATTAACTATTTATTGTGCATATTTGTCTATATTTCCAAGCTTTTGGTCATCTACAGTAAGCATTTATTAAATGTTTATTATTATTATTATTATTATTATTATTAATCTATTATCTAAGGGAAAAGATTTACAAAGTATTTCATAATCCACTATGTCATCATTTTTTATACAATTACATTTTGGCACCAACAGTAAGTAAGGGTAGAGGAATCACTAGCTGGAACTAATGATGCTCTTCTCTTCAGTTGTGGTCCTCTAACGCTCTCTTGTTACCAGCTTACCAACATGCCTCAATTCTTTAAGAAAATACAGCAGTGAAATGAGCCTGTATATGTTTCTTGGTCCTTTCTTCCATAGAATCTATGTATTTTTTCTCTGCTTCCTGCTGTCAGGTTCTTTCTGATAAAGAGATATTAGTCCTTCTTTTTTAAGATTTTATTTATTTATTTGACAGAGAGAGAGAGAGAGAGCAGCACAAGCAAGGAGAGCAGAACGCAGACAGAGAGGGAGAGGCAGTCTCCCCACTGAGCAGAGAGCCTGACATGGGGCTCGATCATAGGACTCTGGGATCATAACTTGAGTTGAAGGCAGAAGCTTAATAGACTGAGCCAACCAGGTGGCCCAAGAGATATTAGTCTTAAAGCTGATTTGATTCATGAAAATATTGTATTCAGAAACCAAAAATAATTAAACAAAGAACAATACCTTCATATACGCATAATACAACAGCAATTTGTTTCTGATCACTTGTGCTGTGCTTTCTGGAGAAGATTTAATAACAGATTTCTGATAAGCAATTCCATAAAAGAAATTATGAGCAAATTATATATGGAGAAATTTTGAAAAACCTTTGTTTATGCTCATCACCAATAAAGATTAGAGAATTTCCCAAACAGGAGATATTCATGTGTTATATAATTTAAATACTATATAGCATGATGTCATGTCAAATGGACCTGTTTCATCAGGTACCTCACACTGATCTTAATTCTCTAGCTTAGGGTACTCAGTGTGATGTAGTCTGGCCAAATGGAAAAATTCAAGAAATGTCTGTTGTTAAAACACTGATGAACCTCAATGTGAAGAGGTGTGATCAAGTGTAAGGAGCCAAGTGTCACAAGAACATCAACAGACATAGAGCAAAGGCTTCCTATAGGATTTCTTAAAGGAAAGCCAAGTTTGAATAAACTAAAATACTTCATTAAACTGCCATTTGTTACACATATCTGAATTTCTGTCTCCTGTAAGAAACTGAAGATTTGAGACTGGAGAGAGAACAGATATGTATAATCATTGAAATCATGTACTTCCTATGAATATGAGACTTTGGAGGAATCAGAGGGCATGGACGTCAAAGAATGGACAAAATGAAGGCATTAGGACTAAAGATGTTTAAAATAGATTAGTAACTGGTTGAATATCACCAAAAAATGTTATAAATGGATTCAATCAGGAAGGGGCATTCTAATAACTGTCCACAGATACTATTCTTAGCCCTAAATAGTTTATAATTTTATTAACAACTTGATTAAAGAAATAGAAGGTAGGATTTTTAAATTTAAAATAACATGAAACCAACAGGGAGAGAGAATATTTTTGAAGACAGGAGTTCAATATGGAGAAAAGATGGGCTGAAGTTTTTATCTAAAAAAAGAAGAGTTGGGATGCCTGTGTGGCTTAGCAGTTAAGCCTCTGCCTTCGGCTCAGTACATGATCCTGGAGTCCCAGGATGGAGTCCTACATCAGGTCCCTGCATGGAGCCTGCTTCTCCCTCTGCCTATGTTTCTGCCTCTCTCTCTCTCTCTCTCTCTCTCTTTCTCTCTGTCTCTCTCATGAATAAATAAATAAAATCTTTTTTAAAAAATAAAATTAAAATTTAAAAAATTTTAATAAGAAAAGTAGAAAAATTTGCAGTATGAGATTTCCAGCTTGAAAGGGAAGGCAAATTAAAGGAATTACTTACCAAAGAGTGGATGCAGATTAAGGAGACTATAAAGGATTATTAAATTCGCCCCCCCCCCCAAAGGTAAGTGCTCAAATATTCCCTCTACAACCTGAAGGTATGGAGGAGTTGATTATGAAGCCACTGATGTACAAGGATAGATCAAGAGAGCCATTTAAATGAGAGAAGCCAGGAAGGAAGAAACAAGGAAAATAAACACCTTGACCTCACTTTTCTTCCTCCATCTAATAGTCTCCCAGCAGTGTTCCCCATCTACCAAACTCAACTGAAAATCAGAGAACAAGTAACTCATTGACGTTGGGATACTTAAGATAGAACCTAGATATCTATACTTATTCAAAATATGGTTAGTAATTTGAATACATCCCAAGAACTGCTAATGTCCAGTGAAAATGACTTCAAAACCAGACAACTTTTTATGTGAAGGGATATTAAACATTTTAGGCTTTCTGGGGTATACAGTCTCTATACAACTACTCAACTTTGTCTTTGTAGTATTAAAGCAGCTTAAACAAATGGGTTTGGCTAGACGTGGCCCTCAGCAGGCTAGATTTGGCCAACACACTGTAGTGTGCTGATTCCTGATCTACTCTGTTAGCGCCAAATAATCTATGGGGTATTATTAAGGCCCTTGCTTTAAAAAAAGAGCATTCCTGAATAACCCTCTGATGTTTGAATGTTTAAACATATACTTCTTCTAAAACTTAAATTAAAACCTTTTAAAATATACTGATAACATGATCAATAGAACTTATAAGCCCTGATAAATCATTTTGCACCCTCAATCACATCAGCAGTAAAATTTTACAAAAGTCTCCAAAAAACAGCTCATATCTCATTAGAACTTTTATTTATATTTACTTTTCATTACATTTGTTTTATATTTCTATTTTTAAGTAATTTACAATGTACTTAAAAATCAGTATTGTAGTACATGTAAATATTTATGATTTAAAGAAATTATTCAGCTTATTAGAAAGCAATATTGGCAAAGTAAAGACCTTCAAAAATCCACTCTTCCATAAAAACATTGAGAACACGGGTAAATAATTGTCAAGTCATCGTTTTAAGGGCTCCTGAAATTAACCAAAGGATTGGTTATTCAAGAGAGTTTATTCAAATAGTTGAATTAGTTGAGTGAGAATATTAAACTTTGTGGCATTTTAAGTTGCCCTACTCCCATCCCATTTCTTCCATCACCACTTTGGAATGATAGTAACTGTGAAAAAGTAGTCTAGAAGACACCGGAATGAGTAGAATGGGTTTGGAATTCCCCTAAAAATCTATCCCCAGAGAATTGTCATTATCTGACCTATCTTGGAACTTCCTGGAAAAATCCCATTCTCATGTTTTGTCATTATTTCAACTGATTCAGAGCTCACTGGACAAGGAAGGCAGTATCTACAGGGCATTTACCAAAAAAGGTCAGAGGCAGTGGCTTAATATCATAGCTATTGAGGGTATTATTGCCAGTTGGAGTAATTAAATGGCACAAAAAATTAAAGGAAAAATAAGGATAATTAGATCTCCAAAGGCGTTTTTAAAAGATCTAACACATTTCTGGGGATCTAGAAGGCTAACTGCATGTGCAGAGTGGTGCATATACCACAAAAAGACTTGAAAAAGCTCTACTCTCTATCCATAGCTGACCATGAGACTCTGTGCATGCAAGAAGTAAAGATTAAGGCACAACTCTAAACTACTAAAGCATTGAAAGCCTACTCCAACCCTCACATTACATCCTTCAGCAAAGAGTGAGAGATTTATTGGTTTAAGACCTTTAAGGAAATCTCTGTCCCATCATTGTCTGACCACTAAGATTATTAAGCAGAGATGAAACTTTAGTGGCTGCACGAAAAACAACAACAACAACAACAACAACTCTTAGAATACAGATATTATACAATTTTTCCAGGAAAGTAATTGAACACATAAACAGCAACAACAATATCAAAGTCAGGGGGGGGAGGAAGAAGAGATCTTTTCCTAGAGTTACTGTGCTATATTATTTAAAATGTTCAAGCTTCAACAAAACAATTACAAGACACAAGAAGAAACAGAAAATTATCTAATACATAATAAATAGACAATAGAAACTGTTTCTGAGAGCCCAGATGTTGTACTTATAAGACAAAAATTTAAAATTAGATATCATACATATGTTCAAATAATAAAATAAAATTACACTTAAAAAAATTAAAGGGAAGCATAATGATGCCACACCAAATAGAAAATATGAATAAAGGATTAAAATTATAAAATGAAGCCAAATAAAAATACTAGAGATGAAAAAGATGATACATTCATTAAAGGAGAATAATATAAGAGCTGATAGAAGAAAAATAAGCAAACTTGAAGAAAGGTCAGTTAAAATTATCCAGTCTGTTGAATAGAGGGAAAAAAAATAAGGAAAAATGACCAGAGATTCAGTGACTGTGGGATACCAACAAATATATAAATATATGTGTAATGGGAGTCCCAGAAGATGAAAAATAGAGAAAGATGCAGAAAGAATATTTGAAAAATGGTTGAAGATTCCTAAATTTGATGAACAATATTAACTTACACAGCCAAGAATCTCAAAACACTCATAGGATAAACTAAAGAGATCCACACTTAGACACATCATAGTCAAACTGTCAAAATACAATACAAAATACAACTAAAAGAGATCCACACTTAGACACATCATAGTCAAACTGTCAAAATACAAAATACAAAATATGAGACTCTTGAGAAAAATAAGAGAAAGAGAAATAAATAAATAAATCATCACATATAAAAAGTCTTTAATAAGAGGTACAACTGACATACCAGAAAACAAGAAGGGCAGAAGGCTATGGGCTAATGTACTCAGAGTGCTGAAAGAAAAAGACTATAAATCAAGAATTCTATATCCAGGAAAATAATTCAAAAAAGGGCAATTCTAGAGTTAAAAATACCAAATTTATAAATATTTAATTTACAAAATATATGAGTTTAATGGGAGGATGGAGAAGACAGAGAAAATATTTAATAAACTTGAGGAGAGATCAAAAGTTATCTAACCTATGGAAAAGAATAAAAATTTAAAAATAAATCAAAAGAGCTCTACTGGCTTATGAAATATCAAAAGATCCATTTGTGTAATTGGGAGTCTCAAAAGAAAAAAGAAAGAATAGAACAAAACATATTTTGAAGAAATAATGGCTGATTTTTTCCCCCAAAATATGGTGTAAGACATAAATTTAAAGATCTAAGGATCTTCACAATTTCCAAGCTAGGAAAACATATGAAGAGAGTCATACCTAGGTATATCAAGATAAAACTGCATAAAACCAAAGAAAAAAAGAAAAATTTCAAAAGAAATAAAAGAAAAAGGAGTTATTACATAAAGAGAGAAAAATAAATCATTACATAATTTACTTTTCAGAAACTGTGGATCCCAGAAGACAGTGGGGAAAAAAATATTAAGGTGATGAACAAAATGTCAAATAAAAACTGTCAAACAATAATTCTATATCCAGTAACAATGTCCTTTTAGAATTTGGGGAACATACATTTTCAGACACAAACAGTATAAGAGAATTTGTTGCTAATAGACATAAATTAGAAGACTTGCCAAAAGAAGTTCTGAGGCTGAAGAAAAATTATACCAATTGGAAATTCAGATCCTTAGGAAGAATGAAGAGTACTGAAATGGGAAATATAAATTAAAGATAAATGACTATTCTCTTTTCCTTTAAGTGTCCTTTTTTTTTCCTTTAAATGTCTTTAGGTTTCATATGACTATTTAAAGTAAAAATTAGGGATCCCTGGGTGGCTCAGGAGTTTAGCGCCTGCCTTTGGCCCAGGGCACAATCCTGGAGCTCCTGAATCGAGTTCTGTGTTGGGCTCCCAGCATGGAGCCTGCTTCTTCCTCTGCCTGTGTCTCTGCCTCTCTCTCTCTTTCTATGTCTATCATGAATAAATAAATAAAATCTTTAAAAAAATTTTAAAAATTAAAAAAAAATTAAGTAAAAATTATAGGGGCACCTGATTGGCTTAAGTGTCTAACTCTTGGTTTCAGCAGGTCGTGATTTCGTGGGTCATGAGATCAAGCCCTGCATTGGGCTCTGCACTTAGAGGGGAGTCTGCTTGAAGAGTCTTTACCTCTGCCCCACCTTCCACTTGCACACACTCCCTCCCTCTCTCTTTTTCTAAAATAAATAAATAAATAAAACTTGAAAAAAATAAAATGCGGAAAAATTATAATACTGTCTCATAGGGTTTGTAATGAGGATAGGAAAAAAACATATCCATGACAGCATAAATTGAGGGACATTATATGGATTTACATAGTTGCAAGATTCTGCATTTTTTTGTGAAATGACACAATGTTAACTCTAAGTTCACTATGAGAAGTTAGAGATGTATGTTCTAATCCCTAGAGCAACTACTAAAAAAAAATGCAGAGAGGTATATTTTTAAAAAACAAAATAAGGTAGAATTGGAAAATATTCAAAAGCCCAAAAGAGGATGGAAATGTAGAAACAGAAAAACAAAACACAAGAGGAGATAAATAGAAAACACATTATAAAATGTGTATATATTATCTTCAAGAAATTCACTTTAAATATAAAAAGACAGATAGATAGAAAGTAAATAAATGGAAAAGATACACCATATAAACAGTAAGCATAAGAAGACTGGAACAGTTAAATTAACATTAGATAAGATACTGCTAAAGTACTTAGGAAGAAAGGGAAATCTATAATTTTTAAAAGATAAGTTTATGAATAGTCAAAGGGATGACAAATGATTATATATGTGATAAAACAAGTAGAGGTAGAGTAAAATATGATTTTCAAATATACAGCAAGTTTAAATATTTCAATCTTACTTTATATTTGTTATTTTTCATAATAAAGTGATAGAAAATATTTTGGAACTCCAAACTATTAGGCTATGGGAAATTTCTCACATAAAGGTTTGAAGAACCAGTAAGAAGTAGAATCTTAATATAATTATGAAACTACTGGAAAAAGAAATTATATTCAGCGTAATTCCACAACTAAAGTCCACTATGAAATGAGAAACCAGTAGTTTGGTTCTGGAAGAAATGTTTCCAAACTTCTAATGGGTCAGGACTAAGAACTGATTCTATTCAGAGTCCCCTTCATTTTTCTCACTAACTTCTTCCTCACTGAGCCACAAATCCAGGGTGTGCCTTCTGTGCCAACATCACAAACTTCCTTATGCAAATGTCCATTTTTAGTTTTTGGTGTTTTGTTTTTTCTTTTTGAGAGAAAAACAGTATGAGTGGGGAGAGCGGCAGATGGGGGAGAGAGAGAATCTCAAGCAGGCTCCACATTCAATAGGGAGCCCAATGTGGGGCTCTATCTCACATCCCTGAGATCATGCCCTGGCTATCCTCAAACTGACAGACAAAATAGAAATCTTTTTGTTCAAAATTAAGTAAACATAAAATGTCAACAGGTAAGCCATGAAAAAGAAATATGCAGTACAGAAGTGTAAATTCTTCCCATGATTAGATTTAGACCATCACAGAAAATGAAAATTGTTTTAATTTTTTTTTGCTTTTATTGTCACTATAAGAGCATATTGCTCTGAGTATTGTCATCTCACATTCTTTTGCAACTGGAACAAAATAAATTTAAATAGTTTTTGAGTGGATGGATGAATGCATGAGCGAAATTCTCTTATTTAATACGGTATGAGAATGAACATTAGAAATTAAATAACCATTTGAATCTAGAAGTCATTAATTGATACTGCAGAAAATAAAATAAATAACTCAAAGGGCATTCTTAAAAACTGCAAAATAAAGAAAAAATGAACAGAAATTTTAAATTAAAGAGAGGATATAATGGATTAGAGTTTCTAGAGTTTATAAGAGACATTAGAGTTAAAACAAGAAGTGGCATTAAAGGTAGGTCAGTGAGAGGGGATTTATGCTTAGAAATATCCTAGTAAGATATTTAAATTTAGTAGGTGCATCCTCAGCATTTATATTACATTATATTAAATATATTTATATATTTTATATTGCTTTCTTTCACTTTATTAGAAGTTAAGCTCCAGGAATGCTGGAATTTTTAAATTTTTTATTTACTGCTATATCCCCCCACCACCCAAAATCCTGTCTGGTGGATAGGATAAATATACAATATACAATATTTATTTATGGAATGAATTATCTAATTTTTAATTAATTAAAAAAAATCCAACCTAGGATTGAGACATAATGGTGGTAGTGTGTGGATCAGGAGGGAGACAAGTGTATATTCAACAAAGCAATTAAAACCAAGCTGGTCTCAGGTTCTTCTTTGCAACAACACTATCATTTGTTTTTAAAAAGCATTATAGCGTAGAAAACATTTTATGATCTTAAGATTGCACTAATAAGCCACCTTTTATATACAAAGGTAACAGAAACAAATCTCAAGATTTTGCAATGTCTAAGAAATTATAGCTCATAAAAATTGTTTAAAGGAGTCCTTTTGATAACTTAAACATTTTCTCAAAACGAGAGCTCAGGAAAGAAAACAAGGCAGTTAAAAAAAATAATAAAACCTTACTGGTAATTTAAAAATCAACCAAAGTCATAGAATTATGTGAATCAGAGGATAACCACCATGGAGAAAAAGAGGTGAGGCTAAGAAATCAAAATTGTATTGAAACTCACTAGGTGAAATATTAAATGTGACACTAGCGTTGAATAAGGAATATGACATATATATATTTATAGATAGATGGAGTGTGTGTTATTGCTTTTAGTTACAGAATACTCAAAACTTTTGTAAGTGGAGAAAGAGTAGCAAGGAAGCAGAAGGGAGAAAACAGCAGTTTTCTGAAGCCCATTAGCAGCTCTCTTGCTACCCATAAGAAAGGTATCTGGCAACCTGGAAAGGTTCTATTGGGTCCCATTTTCTCTATACTATTCCAAACCTACCAATGCCTTTTGTTTTTTACCTAATGTCTAATTAGGCATTTCTTCTTTTTGCCCAGATGCCTCAAATTGGTGTGTAGCTAGATATTGATTATGAATTGCCCTGTAACTTATCTTGGGTTTCCTGGAAAGCCACATCTGAAACAATGAGCTATGGGTAGGTAGTTTATTTATGAGGTAATCTCAGAGAGTAGGAATGAGAGATGAGGGAGAAAAAAATAAAAACAGGAAAAAAAGTAATATAAGGATGCAATGCTTGCTCCCGCCCACTTCCCCACCCCCTATCCCCCCCAGCCTATGAAGGACAGATGGAGCTCAGTTCTGAACAGAACTTCCAGAGGAGCATAGAAAATAACTCATAGTAGCATTACAGAGGATAGACCAGAATTATCTATATATCAGCCCTGTTTGCTATTGCTCAGGAGTTGCCCTTGGGGGCATTAATTAACTCCTTGACATCTCTTGGTTTCACAGGCTGGTTGCTCCTACGAGCTTCTGTAAAATGAGAGAAGCTGAGGCAGAAAGTGGAAGACATGGAGATGCCAGGTCTTCATTTGAGCAAGTTATTGTCAGCCTGGGGTGGGTGGAAGGCTCAAGGTACTGTCCATCACAACCATGGTTGCAATCAGAGGTAAGACCAAGGAGATGTTATTCAGGATGTAGAAGAACCTGCTATTCCTTTGATAGATCATCCAAGATCTCCAAGCTCTGCAGCCCATGATTAATTCTCTTCCACCCTTCTACCTAGCCCAAGTGACTAGGGCCTCCTTTGGAAATAGTGATTTATGTTTCTGCTTATGTAAAAGGACAGTTTACACAAAGCAGAGCAATTACTGATGAGGGCAGTAAGGGTATTAAGGATCAATAAATTCGTGGGTGTGTGTGATTTGCATCCTTTGTACACCACAGGCAAAATTTTTTTAAAAGATACTCGTTCTTTTTAAGAATATATAGGAATTCATATGCTAAAGTTCAAAACAATCCCATTATTAAAGAAAATAGAAATTATAGGAAGAAACCTTATTATAATACAAGAGAAGTAGGAATTTTCATGTAGTTTAAAGTGTCACTTCTGTTTTATGCTGCAACTTGCATCTTCTTGAGTTCACTGACTCAATGTATGCTGGCATATTGCTTTGCCAATCATTTGCCTATGTGCCCACAGCCCCTCTTCCCACCCTTCTGTGCTTTACTATGTATTAAAGAAGCCTAAAAGTCCATAAGCTACATTTCTCAGCCTTCTTGCCATCTGTCTTCCTGATGAGCTCTACTAATAGAAGACACTAGTAGGAGATAAAGCAGCAGGAAAGGCAAGTTTCTTCCTGGTTCCAACACTGGCAGTTGTTGGCAATTGCCATCAGTAGGTACAGTAACAGCAGGGTTGGGTTCATTCTAGATTCAAGCAGACTGGGCACAGGTAGCCTCTTTTCCTTGTTTTCAGCCTTGGTCCAGATAGCACTCCTTTGACAACACTCCTTTGGCCAAGTGCAACAGCTTCTCCAACAGATAGCAGGAGGGACAGGCTCATCCCTTTTATATCTTTGTTCCTCTAACCTGCTTTCCTTCTCCTGCTTGCTATTTATTCCAGCCCTTCCAATACTCATCAACAGTTCTTTATATGAAATTATGTTGGATGTATTTATAGTGAATTTTTGTTCTCCCAAATGGATACTCATTAATACATATATCTTTGACTAGTTCATAGCTTGAATAGTTTTTTTTTTTTTTTTGCCCTAGAACACTAGATATTATCCCAGAATATTTTGTCATTTTGTTTAATGGAAGAGAAAACCTGGGATTAGCGTGACTTACTACACTGCATATATTGTTTATTTTGTTTGCATTTTTGCAGCGTGTAGTCTAAGATCTCCCCTAGCCACTCCCCTTGTGTTCCTGCTCTCCTTTCACTGGTGTCAGACCTGCTTCTCAGTCTGAAGACTCTCACGGCCTTCTCCAGCATTGCCCTCCACTTCATCTTTATAGACACACAGGAAATAGCCCTTATAATTCTCTTGCACTTGTAATTCTAGTTGCCGTTGCTTATCTAAGGACCTTACCCCATGTAGTAGGAAATGAAGTTTATATAGATAACTCCAGTGGCTGATTGGAAACTGAATTCAACAGAAACACACGGGGGCCAGGGAAATCAATAAGAAGACTTTTCTTAAAAATGTGTTCTAAATAGTCATTTACTAAATTTAGAAATTGTTCGTAAGGCTTTTATTTTCAGAATTTAAAAAGCAAATTTATTTTAAAAAATAGGGATATGGACATAACTAGTGCATGTTCAGAATAGAGCAATCAGGATAATGAAGTGATGAAAGCACATTATGAGCAAGTGAATAGAATGAAGAAAATACTGAGAAGGACCTTAGTAGTTAAAGAGCTGGTATACAAAATGGGGACTTGGCTTCATTGTACTAGGGTCAATAAATATTAAGCCACAAAGAGACAAATTTCAACTTGCTTAAAAGATAAGCTTTTACAATATATGTACAGATCAAAGAGCTCTTTGGTGGGATATTCAAATGAGGACTTGACCACCTGGTAAGGATGGGAGGAGAACTTGGTGGATAGCTGGAGTCTAAAACTTTTGAGATTGCTCTAATGCTGAGTTAGTTGAATCTATAACAACTTCAATAGAACAGAATAATGCACTCTTCAGTCTCCTACTTTTTTTCTTTTCTTAAAATCATTCTAACATGCATGGTGCTGTCAACAGGACATGCCTGCAAGAAAGCACACTCGATGAATACGCCTGTTTACTGTGTCTCTGTGAGGGTATAAATCCACACCTCAGTGGAGAAGAACATATGGAGCCCAAAGAAAGGAAGAACATATATTTGTTTAAAAACAACTAATTAAAACTGGTGATTGGACCAGAAATATCTCCCACCTTTATACTAAAACATTTCAAATTAGTTTCTAATTGATATAAAGTAGAAAACTTAAAAACAGTCTTATTTCTCTAGGAGTTGCTTTTGTTGTTGTTGCTATGAAAATGATGAGTTAGAAGAAAGTTGTACAGAACATATTGGCATAAGTTTTATTAACGCATCTTTAAAGTTCAGTACACATGTCTTGTGCCTGATTTATAGGTCTCCTTTTATATTTCTCAAAACTGCTTGAAGCAAAAGGTAAATACGAATTAATCCATATTCAGGTTCCTTTAAAGAAGACATCAATGTAGCCTAATAAGTCAATGAGTTCATATTTATTAAAAGCCCAGTGTGTGGTGACATTGTGGATAAGCATTTGATAGCCTATCTCCGATGATGGGTCACCTTCTATAGTTAACCTAACCTAGAAAATTCAGTTATATTTAACTTTTTTCTCTCCTTTTCAACATAATTAATCTGACTCTAACATGTTAATTCTATTTCCTAAATAGATTCCCGAACTCATCTGCTCTCCAGCCCCACATCTACTTTCCCAATTCAATGTTTATTACTTCCTTTCTGCATTATTAAAGTAGCTTTCTGTCTGGATATCCTGTCCTTCAACTATTACATTGCCAGTCAACTATCCACATTATTACCAAAATTATCTAATTATCTCACTATTGCATTTGAAAGCTTTCAATGGCTTCCCAGTGTCTCACAATGAAAGTAAATTTTCACAAAGCCCACTTGCAAAATGAGGGTTTGGACTAAATAATTTCTCAGTCCCTCCATCTCTGATATGCTATGAATTTATGCTTTTCAGTAAATGCTGACTAAATGATGAGCAATTCCTAGACAACACTGTACTTAAATAAACATGTCTATAGCCATGTGGTAATTTTCTCAAATTACTGAACTGCTTTTGATATCTGTGCCTGTTATCTATTTATGCATATACTACGTATACAAAGAAAAAATAGCAGGTGAATTTAAAAGAATGTTCAACATCACTGAAATTATATTAGAAATGAATTGCTTTTAATAATTACCTCTGATTTTAAAATCTTCATGCTTCATTTTACAAACTTAGAATACTGATAGTAAAAATTACCAATAATACCACCATTCAGAGATAATCAATGCTGATTTTTCAGATTATTTTTTCCATCTCCTTTTTCTTAATGCACAAATAAATTCTTTAAAAATAAAAATTCTATGGCATATAATGTGGGTTGCTTATGTAGTATGACTATTATCCTATGTCATTAAACATTTTTTTTGAAAATGTGCTTTTAGGATATGTACAATTTATTTAGCCATTATCTTATTGCTGTTCATTTTAAATATTAATTAACTTTTAACTATAGCCCGAATTCTCTCCTGTAGTGATAAATTCTTCCAAAAGTATACTAATCATATAAGGAAATGTTTATCTCACCAACACCTTGCCACCACTGTACATTATTATCTTTTTAAGAGATTTTTTAAGGTATTATTTTTGTCATTTTGAAAGTAGGTTTAATTTTCATTACTTGGGTAATTGGACATTTTTTCTTATGGATACTTGTCATTTGTTTTGCTTCTATTATAAATTGTCTATTCATGTACTTGGCCCATTTTTCCATAAGGGTATGAAATATTTGCCAGCAGGTTTCAACACACATGGGGAAAAAGATATATTCATGGAATGTGCCTTTGAACCTGCATTCAAAAGAACTCAGACAGAGGTTAGTGGTGAATAAAGCAATTGCTTTTGCTTAATGACACAGGTGGGGAAAGAGTTTGTAGAACATGTTTTTCTTGAAAATAAGATATCTGTGGCTCACAATGTACGTGTACATACAAATCAGCTTCAAAAGTGCTTTCATAGAGGAGCTGCTGGAAACGTAGTATAAATATCTGCCTTTTGTATCACAACATTTCTTTAGAAGGGCATATATAATAGTTCTTTCAGACCTAAATTTAGGAGCTGATAAGTAAAATATCAGAGAAGCTAGAAACTTCAGAGTCATCCTTGACATGTCCCCTATCTAATTGCTAACCAATTCCTGTTCATTTTTCCTGAGTGTCAATCCAATAGAGCCTGCTGAATCTATCCCCTTTGCCACTGTTTTACTTAACTCAAGCCTTGTCAGATCTTGCCAGGATGGTTGCAGCACCTTCTAAGTCTAAAGTCTGTCTAAAATTGCTCTCAATTAGTATCTAGTCTTGGAGTTCTATCAACGTTAAATCAATAGTTAAGTACCAGTTTTTTCTTCTTTTTTCTATACATCAGGAAAAAATGTATATGATTTTTAAAAAGCAGAAAGAAAATTGTATTATCCTATCCTATGCAACCCTCAGAGATAAAAACTAAAATTTCTGACTTCCAGGGAAGATGGCAGAGTAAGAAGATGCTAAGCTCACCTCCTCCCAGACACAACAAGATAGCATCTACACCAGTGTAAATAACCCAAAAAATGACTGAAGACTTGAAGAACAGATTCTTCACAGCTAAATATAGAGAAGTGGCCACTTTGAAGAGTGTAGGAAGGGCAGAAATACAGTCAAGAACTAAATAGACCTGCATGACTATCCATGAGAGGGAGGGATATCTCAGGCCTGAAGAGATGAAAAAACAGACTCTTGTACCAAGCACCCTAGGCCAGAGAACCCACATGGAAAATACAAATCCTCATAACATTTGGCTTTGAAAACCAAAGAGGCCGGCCAGCTCTGGGAGAGTCAAGAGGGCAATGGGAAAATGAGTTCCTGCCCTTGAAGAAAGAAAATAACAAATAGCCCTGTGGAGACATAGCATAGAAACAGCAGTTTAAAAATGCCTGGGATATGTGGGAAGGAGATTTATTTACTAATCTGAAAGCCTGTGCTAAAGGGGCTGGGATATTTAGGAGACTTCTTCAGGAAAAAGGGCCTGGCAAGTACCATTTCCCTCCTCTGCCCTCCAGCTAAGACACATGAATACCTACAGGAACCAGCACCGGTGCCAACACACCACCTAACTTGCTAACGATGTGCCAAACTCTCACATTCTCCTAAGGACAAAGCCCTTCTGGCCAGGTCTTGGCTGTAGATCCTCTCTCACAGAAGACCTGTTCAAATCTTGCTGGCTTTGAGAGCCCCACCCCCACATCTTCCTGTGCACCTATTCCCTCCAGCCCTGTGACAGTTTTCTAAAGTAGCTCTAGATGCCTTCTCACAACAGATCTGCATTAACCTTCTAACACCATGCACCCCACCCCTGTGTCCTCTGCAGACTCTGCCACCTTGGACAGAGCTCATCCAAGGTGGCACCACAAGCCTAGCAGGGTGCAAGCATACCCAACAGGGGCCAGCACCACTCCAAAGTGACTCTTGTCTGTGGGAGACAGGAAGATAACCACACACACACCACTCCAACTGCAGCTCCAACATTTGGTCTGACATAGGTCCCAGCTACCAACAAGAACTTCTCAGGGGACAGTGCAGGAAAAGTGCCCTGCAGTTTGGTACTACTGTATCTCTGGCAAATGCCTAGTCTGACTTAATCCAAGCCCAAAGTGGCTTCAGACTGGCCCATTAGCCACACAGGGACCATAAGAGAGAAAGAAATCCATTGCAGATGACTGGACAAAAGGCAAATGTGGCTCAGACATAACAGTAGGGCACATGCAACACACAGAAGATACCCCTAAAGTGGCAGGTTCTGGTGAACAAAGGAGATTGCACTGCAGGGGCACTACAGGACCTTTTCTTCTTAAGAACACTACTTTCAAGAGCACAATATGTAGCTGAATTTCCTAACACATAAAAACAGACACAGAGAGTTAGACAAAATGAGGAGGCAGAGGAATATGTACCAAATGAAAGAACAGGACAAAATCACAGCAAGAGAGCTAATTGAAACAGAAACAAGTAATATGCCTGATAGAGTATTTAAAGTAATGGTCATAAATATACTCACTGGACTTGAGAAAAGAGTGTTAAGACCTCAGTGAGACTCTCAACAAAGAGATGGAAAAACATAAAAAATAACCAATCAGAGATAAGAACTCAATAACTGAAATTAAAAATAGACTAAATAGAATAAAAAGTAAACTAGAAGAAGCAGAAGAACAGACCAGAAACCTGGAGGACAGAGTAAAGGAAAGCAATCAAGCTGAATACTAGAGAAAAAGAATAAAAAATAAAAATAGACATAGAGAACTCAGTGACACCATCAAGCATAATAACATTTGCATCATAGGGATTCCAGAAAGAGAAGAGAGAGAAAATGGGACAGAAAAACTTATCTGAAGAAATAATAGCCGAAAACTTCATGAAACTGGGAGAGGAAACAGATACCCAGATCTAGAAGGCATAGAGATCCCCCAACAAAATTAACCCAAGACATATAGTAATTAAAATGGCAAAAGTTAATGATAAAGAGAGAAATTTAAAAACAATTACATACAAAGGACCCCATATGGCTATTAGCTGATTTTTTAGCAGAAAATTTGCAGGCCAGGGGGAGTGGCATGTTATAGTCAAAGTGCTGAAAGAAAAATCACAATCAAGGATAACCAGCAGGGCTATTATTCAGGATAGAAGATAGATAAAGAGTTTCCCAGACAAACAAAACTTAAAGGAGTTCACCATTAAACCAGCCCTATGAGAAATGTTAAAAGGGGACTCTGAGTGGAAAAGAAAGACCATAAGCAAGAGTAAAAAAATAGGAAAAACAAAAGCAGTAAAAGTAAGTATATCTATAAAAATCAGTCAAGAGACTCACAAAAGAAAAGGATATAATAATGTATGACACCATATACCTAAAAACAGGGGAGGGCATAAAGAATGGGTTTTTACTTAAGTGACCATCAACTTAATATAGACAACTATATGCATAAGATGTTATATATAAACTTAATGGTAACCACAAATCAAAAACCAGCGATACACAAAAAAAAATGAAAGAAAAGAATCTAAAAATATCACTACAGAAAGCCAGCAACCCATGAGAAAAGACAGCAAAAGAAGAACAGAACCAAGAAGAATTACAAAAACAACCATAAAACAAGTAATAAAATGACCATAAATTCATACCCCTCAATAAATACTTTTGATATAAATGGACTAAATACTCCAATCAAAGACATGGGGTTACAGAAAGGATAAAAATGCAAGACCCATGTATATGGGGCCTAAAAGATACTTATTTCAGATCTAAAAACACATGCAAATTGAAAGTGAAGGGATGAAAAAGCACTATCATGCAAATAGAAGTGAAGGAGAAGCCACGGTGGAAACACTTATATCAGACAAGATAGATTTTAAAACAAAGGCTGTAATAAGAGACAAAGAAGAATACTACATAACCATAAGAGAACAATCTAGCAAGAAGATACGTTTGTAAATATTCATGCACCCAACAGGAGCACTCAAATACATGGAGCAACTAAAAACAAATATGAAGGAAATAATCAATAGTAATACAAAAATAGCAGGGGGACTTTAAACCCCACTTACATCCAAACAGAAAACCAAGTAAACAGTGGTTTTGAATGACACATTGGGCCAGATGAATCCAACAGATATATTCAGAACATTCCGTCCTAAAACAGCAGAATACACATTCTTTTCATGGAATGAAATGTACAAGGAATATTCTCCAGAAAAGAACTGTACGTGGAATATTTTCCAGAAAAGAGACCACATGTTAGGCCATGAAACAAGTCTCAACAGATTTTAAAAATTTAGGTCATATTATGCATCTTTACTGACCACAATGCTCTAAAACAAGAAATCAACCATAAGAGAAAATCTGAAAAGAACACAAATATATAAGTTAAGAACACAAATACAAGAGTTAAATAACATGTTACTAAACAATGAATGGGTCAACCAAGAAATCAAAGAGGAAATATGCATGGGGACAAATGAAAATGCAGTGCTCCAAAACCTTTGGGATACAGCAAAAGCTGCTCTAAGAGGGAAGTTTATAGTAATACAGGCCTACCTCAAGAAGGAAGAAAAATATCAAATAAAAAATTTGCTCTACATCTAAAGGAGTTAGAAAAAGATGAAAAAAGAAAACCCCAACCCGTAGAAGGAAGGAAATAATATTACAACAGAAATAAACAAAATAGAAACTAAGAAAACCATAGAGGAGAACAATGAAACCAGGAGCTGATTCTTTGAAAAGATCAACAAAATTAATAAACCTTTAGCCAGACTCTTGAGAGAGAAAGAGAGAGAGAGAGAGAGAGAGAGAGAGAGAGACTGAGAGAAAGAATACTCAAATAAAAAGAGAAATGAAAGAGGAAAAATAACAACCAACATCACATAAATTCAAAGGATTATAAGAGAATATTATGAGAGATTACATGTCAACAAACTGAACCACCTAGAAGAAATGGAAAAATTCCTAGAAACATATAACCTACCAAAACTGAAACAGAAAGAAATAGAAAATTTGAACAGACTGATTCCTAGAAATAAAACTGAATCAGTAATAAAAAAAAAACTCCCAAAAAACAAAAGTATAGGACCAGATGACTTCACAGGTAAATTATACCAAACATTTACAGAAGAGTTAACACCTATTCACTTATTCTTCTCAAAACATTCCAAAAAATAAAAGAGAAAAGAAAGCTTTCAAATTCATTCTGAGGCAGCATTATGTGAACCACAGATAAAAACACTACCAAAAAAGAAAACTACAGGCCAATATCTCTGATAAACATAGATGCAAAATTCTTCAAC
This sequence comes from Vulpes vulpes, assembly GCF_048418805.1. NCBI lineage: Eukaryota > Metazoa > Chordata > Mammalia > Carnivora > Canidae > Vulpes > Vulpes vulpes. The sequence goes on along the minus strand of NC_132782.1, from coordinate 135,106,413 downwards.
AAAATATTAACAAACCACATACAGCACCACTTAAAAAAAAATCATTCACTACAATTAAGTGGGATTTATTCCTGGGATGCCATGGTGGTTCAATATTCACAAATCAATCATCATGATACATCACATCAACAAGAGAAAGAATAAAAACCATATGATCATTTCAGTAGATGCAGAAAAAGCATCTGACAAAGTACAATATCCTTTCATAATAAAAACCCTCAACAAAGTAGGTTTAGAGAGGCATATTAAAGGCCATATGTGAAAAACCAATAGCTAACATCCTACTCAATGGGGAAAACCTGAGAGCTTTTTCCCTAAGGTTAGGAGTAAGACAAGGAGGTCCATTCTCACCATTTTTATTCAATATAGTACTCGAAGTCCTAGCCACAACAATCAGACAAGAGAAAGAAATAAAAGGCATCCAGATTGGCAAGGAAGAAGCAAAACTCTCACTACTTCCAGATGACATGACACTGTATATAGAAAACCCTAAAGACTCTACCAAAAACTACTAGAACTGATAAATGAATTCAGTAAGGTTGCATGATACAAAATCAGTATATAGAAATCCACTGCATTTCTATACACTAATAATAAAATAACAGAAAGAGAAATTTAAAAAAAACCTCATTTATAATCACACCAAAAATAATAAAATACCTAGGAATAAACTTAACCAAGGATGTGAAGGACCTGTACCCCTGAAAACTATAAAACATTGAAGAAAGAAATTGAAGATAACACAAATGGAAAGATATTTCATGCTCATGGATTAGAAGAACAAATATTGTTAAAATGTCCACACTATCCAAAGCAATCTACACATTTTTTTTTGCAATCTACACATTTAATGCTATCTCTATCAAAATACCAACAGTGTTTTTCACAGAAATAGAACAAATAATCCTAAGACTTGTATGGGACCATGAAAGACCCCAAACAGCCAACGCCATTTTGGAAAAGAAGAACAAAACTGGAGGTATCATAATCTCAGATTTCAAGACACACTACAAATCTGCAGTAATAAAAACAGTATGATACTGGCACAAAAACAGACCTGCAGATCAATGGAACAGAATGAAGTGCTCAGAAATAAATCCACGCTTTTATTCTCAGTTGATCTACAACAAAGGGGGCAAGAAGATACAATGGAAAAGTCTCTTCAACACGTGGTGTTGGGTAAACTGGACGGCAACATGCAAAAGAATGAAACTGGGCCCCTTTCTTTTACCATATACAAAAATAAACTAAAAAATGACTAAAGACCTAAATGTGAAACCCGAAACCACAAAAATCCTAGAAGAGAGCACAGGCAGTATTTCTCTGACATTGGCCATACCAACATTTTTCTAAATATATCTTCTGAGACAAGGGACATAAAAGCAAAAATAAACTATTGAGACTACATTAAAACAAAGAGCTTCTGCACAGCAAAGGAAACAAAACTAAAAAGACAACTACTGAATGGGAGAAGATATTTGCAAGTGACATATCTGATAAAGGGTTACTATCCGATATATGCAAAGGACTTATACAAACCAACACCAAAAAAATCCTCAAATAATCCAGTTAAAAATGGGCAGAAAACACAGACTTTCTCCAAATAAGGTATACAGATGGCCAACAGACACATATAAAGATACTCACCATCACTAATCATCAGGGAAATTAAATGAAAATCAAAACCACAATGAGATATCACTGCAGAATGAGTAGAATTAAAAAAAAACACACATACACAAGAAACAACAAGTGTTGGTGAGGATATAGAGAAAAAAGAACTCTTGTGCACTGTAGGTGGGAATGCAAACCAGTGAAGCCATGGTAGAAAAAAGTATGAAGGTTTCTCAAAAAAATAAAAATAGAATTATCTTATGATCCAGCAATTACACAAGTGGGTATTTACCCAAGAATACAAGAACACTAATTCAAAAAGACATATGTACCCAAATGTTTACTGCAGCAATACTTACGATAGGCAAGATATAGAAGCAGCCCAAGTGTCCATTGATAGATGAATGGATAAAGTAGTTGTTGGATACACACACACACACACACACACACACACACACACACACACTGAAATATTACTCAGTCACTAAAAAGAATGAAATCTTGCCATTTGAGACAAAAGGGATGGATCTACGGAATATAATGCTAAATTAAATAAGTCATTCAGAGAAAGACAAATACCATATGATTTCACTCATATGTGGAATTTAACAGAACAAATGAACAAAGAAAAAAAGATAAACCAAAGAAAACTCAGACTCAACTATAGATAACAAACTGATGGTTACCAGAGGGATGGTTGGGGGTGGTTGTTAAATAGGTGATGGGGATTCAGAAGTGCACTTGTCATGATAAGTACCGAGGGATGTATGGAATTGTTGAATCACCATATTGTACACCTGAAACTAATATAGCACTGTATGTTAACTATGCTGGAATTTTTTTAAAAAACTAAAATTTCTGCATATATTCTTTCAGTCTTTCCACTTAAACAAAAGTGGAATCACATGTGTATAATCTTTTATTCACGGAGACATTTTTCATTGCAAATGCCTTTTTATGTTTTTTTATACATTTTTCTGCAACATAATTTTTAAGTGGCTTCATGGTGTGCCATTGTATGGTCATTCAGGTCTCTTTCAATATTTTATTATTACAAGCAATACCACAGTAAACATCGTTGTAATTAAATCTTTTAATACTTTAAAATATCACTTTACTGTTTTCTTCCATGTAATGTTGCTGTGGAGAAATCTGATATTGACTTTATTCTTCTTTCCCTGTAGGTGAATTGCTGTTCCTTTCTGGAAGGTAGTAGAATTCCCTTTTTGCTTTTGATATTCCCTCTATGGGGTTTTCCTTATTTCTCTTGCTTGTTTCTCTATAAGTCCTTCCGGATTCTAAGGTCTTTCATTTTTCAAAGATCCTGAGACATTTTTCTCCATTACTTCTTTAAATACTACATCCTATTTTTTCTTTTTCTCCAAGATTTCTCATATCCAGACAATGGCACTTCTACTTCTACCCTGTTTCACTTTTAGCTTTACTATGTTCTTCTTCATCTTCATTCTTTACTTCTGCCTTCTGGTAGGGCTTCTCAACCTGATCTTTTAACCCATTCCTGGTTCTATTTCCCAATTAAATAAGTATCTTTAATCATACTTATTTCAAATTATTCATCCATATATTCTAAAAATTTACTTTCAGAGGATCTATGTTGTCCAGTTTAGTCTGTGCCCTGCTAAGAGAAGTTGAACAATACAGGAACCTATATCTTGGTCATTTGTATCATTTAATCCTTGTAATTAAATCTTTTAATACTTTAAAACATTACTGTTTCTTCCATGCAATGTTACTGTGGAGAAATCTGATCAAGACGAAGACAGTGGGAGAAAAGATTCAGAACAAAAATTAAACCTTTCTTCTGTTTGTGTGTTCGCTGTCACATTCAGTTCATATGTTGTTTCTCCAGTTATAGTAGCTCATCCTTCACTGTGTCCAGCTACTACCACACACTAAAAGGTCAACAATCTTCTGTGGTTTCATTGATTTCTTACAGTTCCGTGCCATTGTATATTCCTAAATATACAATGTCTGTTTCCCATTTATTCGGAATGTCTAGGATTCAGTTGAGGCAAGGAAATCTGACTGTTTGTCTCTAGTTTGCCATCTTGGTAGGGACCAAAGGGTCGTATCAAAATATTTATTCATAGTCATACCAATTCTCTTCAGATAAATCCCTAGAAATAGGAATGCTGTGGTATAGCATACCTAAAAATTTAAGGCTTTTGATACGTTTGCCAAACTGCCCAGAGTTATAAATAGAAAAAAATACAATTTTAGTAATTTACATCCAATATTGCTTGAACAATCTTTCTTTTTTCCCCTCACAAAAAGTCTGTTATGGACCCGCATATATTACACTCAACCACATGGGATAGCTTGCAATATAATGAACCAATCTCTTCCCTGTATCTGCCTCTGTTTCTTAGTATGAGGTCGCCTTTATTCTTTGCTGGGCTCCAACTCAAATATCACCTTTTGTTTGGATCCCTCCCCAAAATCCCCAGGGTTAGTGTCTCCTTTTTTTTATAGTATTTTGTTTATACCTCTATTATAGCACAGTGTATTTTAATTATTGACTTTTGCTCCTGTGTGTACCTCTAAACTGTAAAGTTCTTTTGGATAGACATTTTACTTTAATCATCTTTGTATGGGCAGAGGCTTGTGACTGGCACCATGTTAGGTAATTAGTCAATGTTTGCAGGACCAAATGAATGAGTTTTCAAATTACCAGCAGAACCAGCATTAGATGTGTGAAACACTTTAAGAACGTTCTTTCAGCCTTCAAAACTATTTGTATTATCATTTCTACTTTATAGATGAGAAAACTACAGCTCATGGCAAGTAGTCTGTCCAAGATAGAGCTGGGAATTGAATCCCTACCTAATTCCAGAGTCAAGGATCAAGGTAGCATGGCAGATGTGTAAACAGGTTCCTACCCATCAGGTTAAGTTGAGACTTAATCACTAGGATCTTATGGTTCTTGTTGATGCTCTGTTTCAGTGAATGTACATGAAAAGAATCAGAAAGATTATTCACTAAAGAGGCTCAGTTTTTTCTTTATGAAGTCATAGGCATCATCTTTACCATTCAGTTATTTCAAAATAAACCTGAAACTAGAAGGATTAAAGTACGTCAACTGTGAGAAATAACCCAAATAGTTTCTTCTTATAATAATCTTGCTGAGAGACTATTAAAAGAACAGCCATGAGGGTGCCTGGGTGGTTCAGTCTGTTAAGTCCTTCAGCTCTGGTCATGATCTCAGGGTCCTGGGATAGAGCCCCATGTTGAGCTCCATGCTCAGTGGGGAGTCTGTTTGAGATTCTCTCTTTCCCTCTGTCTCCTCTCGTGTTTTCTTTCTCAAAATAAATAAAGTCTTAAGAAAACAAACAAAAAAAGAAATAAAAGAACAACCATGAAAATGTTCATCAGCCTTCATTGTGGCACAACCCTCACCTCTGTAAAACAGTTCCATCTCAGGAGCTCCTAAGCTTGCATAGGCTTTTACTAGTGCTTCCTAATAACAGAATGGTGCAGGGAGAGAGAGAAGGGTAATACTACAAGAGGCAAGCAAACACACAAACATGACTTGAGGTACTGGGCTAAGGTATGAAGACATGCTATTTAATTTCTAGAATTATCTTAATAAATTTCAAGCATATAATTAATGACATATATGGTGAAAAGCTCACTGATTCTTCCATTTTTATGAAAAACTCTATAGGTATGGCCCAGGAACCCATGTTGGATTATATAATTTTATGCCTCTGGTAGATATACATGGTTGAAGAATGACTATATGATGCCAAGTAGCTCTGAGAGGTCAAGTTTTCAACTGTCTTCATCATCTACTCCCTGGCAGTCAACCAGGCTTATGAAGTGGAATAGATCACCCATGCCCCCTGTCTGCTCTGACATGCTCTGGTTATTTGGGCACGGAGACATAGTCCAAGGTAAATGTCACTGATATGTATTCCCCTAAAGCTGAATAAAAACAAAGGCAGAGCTTATTGATTTTTAAAAATTAATTTCTTTCTGCCAGACTTCATTTAGGCCCATTGCCTACTTTCTTTGAGAACACCTGGGCAAGCAGAAATTTCCATTGCTGATTTAGAACATGGGAAAACTAAACTATAAAGAGCCAATTTTTTCTTGTCATTCATTACAGAGGGGAAAGGATCTTTAAGAGGGGCACAGTGAGAACACAAACTGCTAAGAGGAGTAAGGAACATATTCAGGAAAATACCCCAGAGACACAAGAATTTTGACCACATTCTGATGTTATCCCTTCTGAAATTAGAGATTCTTCATGTTGGAAGATGATTTGTTTTGTTAGTAAATTTCCATACACAGTGCTACACTGTAATTGGCCATTTTATTAAATATGCTTTTCACGACACTAGTAAAGTACATGTCAGGATTCCCAAATATGAGAAGTGAGAATCCCATGTCACAGTGGATGGGTGGAAACTCTTTGCCAAAAAGAGAGTAAATTTAAGATGAAGCCCTGAAGGAATCTGCCCCAATATGCTCTCTTGCCATTGAAAGACTTTTGTAAGAAAAAAATACTTAGGATTTTATGAAAATATTTAGTCAGGGGTGTTCTGATTTAGAAACAAAATGTTTGACAGATCTTGCATGACCTAGATACCAAGTGTATCTCAACATGAAAGGCACACTCAAAGGGTCGCTTAAGAAAGTAGTTGTAATTGAGGAACTACTGTCACGTTTCTTTCTTCAGTGAACATTGTAAAATTAACCTTCTGAGCCCTCTCTCTTCCTGATACTGAAAGGAGCATCTCCTTATTAGAAGCAATGAAAATGAAATGTAACAGGTGCACATCATGTCACTTTTGAATATGGGATGATGTGATTTCGGTTTGTTCATAAACAAATGACCCTGGAGATACTACAATTCTTCTAACTCCTGGGTCATGACCCCAAGAATGGAAAATAAACTGAATTATATGCAACTGGATAGACTAAGCCTGATGACTTATGCCATGCATCTGATAAGACTGAGCATATAACTTTATTTAAGTCAGAGCATTTTATTTTACTAAAGTGTTGGACTCCTCCTCTCTCTCACATTCAGACACACATGTACTATGCACCCCTGCACGCGCACACACACACACACACCCTGTTTTCAACAATTGACATACAAATTCAAAATTCAAGCTTATTTCACAATACCCTAAAAATGACCCAGGTCTGGTTGCTATGCAGACATCCCTATTGCCATACAAACGTATGGTAGACTGGTATTGTTTTATGCTGGGAAACAGATAAATGACATGGATTGAAATTATGGTAAATTTAAATTGATGGCCTAATTAGTATTATCTCTTTTTGTATTCATTGTAAGAAAAATTATCCAGGAGGAACTCATTTTGCATTAATGTTGATATAAAGTGTAATTCTCCAGGATTTTCATTGTAATTTGGCATTAATTAATGCATCATTATTTTAAAGTGTTAATTAAATTGTTACAGAAAGGGACATCTGCAGTGGCACAGAAAGGAAATCACATGAACAATTAGTTTTGTATAGGTCTGTGGTGCAGAATCCGAGATCGTGTGCATGGCAGCAGCAAGGAGGCCAACATAGAGATGGCACGCAGAACTCTGCTCTGCCCTGCTCGGTGCATTGTTGGCAGTACAGGACCACTTCTCTTACCTTTTCCACTGTGTTCCAGTGAAGAATGAGCAGTCTCTAGAACGCCGGATATTTGTTCCATGCCTAGATAGAAGGCACATCAGCAGGACTATGGCTCTTCATTTCTCTGGGAGCTTGGCAGTCGTCACTGACCACTCCTATGTTAGAAAAAGAAAAATAACAGACTTCTTTTTTTGTAATATTGTCTAAAGATCTCAGAAATAGGCTGCTGTAGAAGGCTAGGTTAATATTTCTACTGGTAATAAACTCCATACAAAACTGTGACAAATCAAAGGGGAGATAATCTGTGGTAATTCCTTACTCAGTGGACCATCATTGTTAAGGCATCTGGAAGTCATTGAATGCTATCATGGCTTAAGATATATAATTCCAAGGAAATTCCACCATGATTTCATATATCAGGGAATTGTGGCAATCAGATAGCAATGTGGGTTGGCAAGTCAAAGGAGCTTGGGATTTGGAGGGAATATATAAAGTAGGCTTTAAACACTCTGTCATCATGGTCTCACAAGACACAGAAATTTGGGGAATCTTGTTCTGTCAGCAACATTATCTTATATTTAGCCCTGAGGGGCTCTACTGAATGAGTATTCTCTGTCAAGAGTTGTAAACCAAGATCCCCATAAGAAGAATATAAACAGATACTACAGCGTCATAACATGTAAAACCATGAAGTCTTTAAATTGGTTATATATATTTTTTTCTGGATACCAGTTTAATATTAAGGTTACAACCTTTCCTTTAGCAGCAACAGTAAGAGTTCTAATTTCCTGGGTTCTGTGAACTTTTGCTTACAGGTAATCCTGTTTTATGGACATATGCGGCAAAGTCCAAATTCCTATCATCAAATTGAAGCCAAATCTTCCCTCTTTGTATCAAATGATACAGTGGACAGAAAAGATCAAACCACTCCATACTATTTTGACAGTTCTCCTTCGATAAACAGTCATTTACTTGCCTCCTCGTGAAGTCGCAAACTCCCTACAGATGTGTGTCTTTCTCCGGCTATTTGTCCAGCTTGTGGCCTGGTGCCAGGATCTCTCCATGAATAGTTAATTAATTAAGAGATTCCTGTAGCTCATGCATAACTGCTTTCTTAATAAGAGGTGTCCACAAAGCTTCTATAAGTTCAATAGGTTCTATCTGAGAGCAACTGGTTTTACGAAAGACCAGTATTCTCAAACCCATGGTCCCAAATATTTTCATTGCCTATAGTGCTAATTACTAAGAAAAGGCTACGAAATGAAGCCAACTGAGGATCGAATCCAATGACAACTAAAGAGGAAGATTTAGTCATTGGAAAAAAATCCCTCCTGGCAGAGAAATAAATTTTTTTTGGGGGGGGGAGTAATAATAATAGCAGGGGGTAAGAGGGGAGAGTAAAACCAGACTCCCATCGAAGTATGAAAATAACTTACTCATCCCCTGGGAAAATGCTACATGACCCTTAGGCTGGGCTTCATCCTGTCTCAGGGATGAAATTATCCCAAGGGAAGCCCTCAGCTCTCAGTGAGGATTCCTCTCAATCTCTCCAGAGCTTCCTGAAGTTAGGGTGTCAGTTAAACACTTTTAGTTCCCTCTGACTCTGCATTCCTGTTTTGACCAAATTATTTCTGCTTACTGACTACCACTATGTGCTTTTATAAAACAGCTTAATTTAGTTTGGACTCCCCTACCTCTCAAAACACTGACTTGGGGACAGGCAATAGGCCTCCATTACAACACAGTGACCATTTCTTTATTATTATTATTAGTATTAGTATTATTTATGATAGTCACACAGAGAGAGAGAGAGGCAGAGACACAGGCAGAGGGAGAAGCAGGCTCCATGCACCGGGAGCCCGACGTGGGATTCGATCCCGGGTCTCCAGGATCGCGCCCTGGGCCAAAGGCAGGCGCCAAACCGCTGCGCCACCCAGGGATCCCCACAGTGACCATTTCTAACCTGAATATGACACACGCCTGCACTCAGAGATCATTTCCCGGCCTCAGCAGCACACAGGATTTCCCCAAATTCGCTCCCCCCCCCCATTGTTCAGCCCCCTTTCTCCTACAGCCCAAACTTTTCCCCTTTCCCTTCTACAGTGAATGTCAGCCCAAAATTCCCGCTAACTTCTTCTGCAGAACAGTTTAGCTACCTCTTTGTTTTACTGTCTACTTTCCTGCCATGCCCTGAGGCCCTACTCTCTGAACCAAAGTGGGTCTGCCCTTTTGCCAAACAAAGGACTTTTTAGCCTTTCTTAGGAAACAGAAGTTGCGTTCAATTGTGGTTTGAAACAACCTTTGTTTTGCTTTGGTTTGTTTCCTTGAGTTTGTCATCTTGCAGTTTCAATAGTTACCCTGGACTCTTTAGAAAATTCTGGTTTCTTTGTTAACACTGCTTCAGCCCCTCACATCAGATGCCAATTCCTTCCAGGCAAGTCACGTGTGTCTGGTTTCCTTTGTAGGTGTTTACAGATGCTTCTGCCCACAGTGGGCACGAAGTAAACGTTGCTGAGGAGCAATAGCTGACAGAAATTCAAAATGACGAGAGGGAAAGCATTTCTCAGCCCAACGTCTGGACGTGAGAAAGGAAATGTGCAGATGAGCTTGCTACCTTTCCAGTAGCAAGGAAACTTCAGAAAGGACACAAAACTAGCTTGACTTTTTAACCATAAGATGCTCCACATTTCTTCCTCTAAAATTTAGTGCTGTGGCATTCAGTTAAAACCACCTTGTGTCCAATAATATACTTCCTGGTCTGCCCTGAGGTCTTCAGGAAGCATTTTATCTTTCATATAATTGCCAGGGTGAATCCCTAGTTATAACATACACTACAGCACATAAAATAATTGTTGCGACTGAACCCATCACATAAATATTAGTGATTGAAGAGATTGGTTGGGATAAATCAATGTGGGTGACATATTTAATAAACTTTGTATAAACATTGTTTGCAACAGCTATAAATAACATTGTCTTTAGGAATTTTACATATTGCACATCCCTCTATTCATGGAGAGGCACAGGCATGATTTCTAGCTGCACTAAACGACAAGCGGTGCCTTCCCCCACCTGCCCAGATGAGCCCAGGCGAGCAGAGTCCGCAGCGTGCCCATACGGGCCCTGGCCTGCGCCGAGGCCTGCCCCACTGTCCCAGCCTGCCACCCCGCTCACTCACCAGGGCCATGAGGTGCAGTCTGAGGAGAACTTCAAGCCAACGTGCTTCTTCTTTCTCTTTTTTTTCCCCCCAGAGAAAAAGCCACACCATAAATAAAGCATGATCGAGATGGCATTTTACATTCACACAGATTTTGGCATAAATAAATAAAAGGGATTTTGTTCAAATTCTGTCATCCTTACGTGCCATTTTCAAATTATCTTTCCCTACCAGTTCAGCATATTCGACTAAACTGTGAGAGTCATATTGGCTCCCTCCAGTGGCTGACTTAGTTGTGATGAAACCACAGGGGTATATCTCAAGGCCCTACAGACTGGTGGTTCAATGTGGAACCACTTCCTTCTGACAAAATGAGCTCAAATCCCTTCAGGAACTCTGCTTCTGTCTTAACACCTCTTACCCTTCCCAGGAAGGTTTAAGGGAGATGTTGATTTTACTTATTAGTCTACCTCATGATCTTGCATCCAAAGTGTTCTATTTTACTGTTCCCATTTGATGGATGAAAGAACCCACTGGAAGGCAGTAGAGGGATTGGTAATACAGGGAGAGCAGGGCAATGCCTCACATCTGAGTACAGGACCAGAGAGGGGCTTCCTCCTGGCTTAGGAGGGACCTTTTTACATTCTCTGCCTTATTATTGTTAGATTCCAAAGGATGACAAATTGTGGAAATATTTAGGTCCCTTTTTTAAAGAGGTCAGACATAATACAGCGTGTCTTCAGCTTTAAGCTTAATGAAATGTCACATACACATTTGGAAATTCAGGTATGAACTATGGGTCTTACATTGTTTGAAATTTACAACTTTCACATTTATTTTTATTAGTAATATTTTAGTCGCTCAATATATTTCCCTGGCATTAATGGAAAAAACATGGTGTCTTCAAGCAGCCAAAATAATCTCTCTCAATTCCCACTGAGTTTAAACAAAGGCCACACAATTTAACGGCTAAAGTTACCGCTGTATATTTCCAGTGTGCTGGGTTCAAATCCCATCAAATTAGGCTCTAATTAAAATTCACCTGAGCTATTTTTTCATCATGTAATTATTTTTTAATTCTTAATGGCTCATATTAACCTCATTTTACTCAAGGTTAAAAGAAAGGGGGGGGGAAATTAAAAAAAAAAAGAAAGAAAGGCAAGAAAAAGAGCAGATAAATGAGAGGATGTTATGATGCCTTTTTAAAACGCAGCCTGAGAATTGGGTGTGCAGTACCAGAGATCAAGAGGAGACTTAATTAGGGCTCAACTGCTCAGTTCATAGTTCTTGGGTCTTTATAAAAGCTAAGAGCAAAGCTAAATCATGTGTAATTTGCCATTATTTTCTCAGATAGCTCTTCCTGAAATGTTATTTTTCACTTGCCTTTTCATTTTTTTTTTCATCTTGAAAGCATGGTATCAGACCTTGTATACACAGCGCGCCACTTGCCTGCTGTCAGAGAGAGAAGTGACAACACTTGTCACTACCAATCTCTTCATGTCTGGTCTCATCTGAGCAATACATACAGCCTGATTTCCAGGTGTTTGTTGAAACTCCAAGTTATGTAACATGTCTTGGCTGTGCTCAGAACTGAAAAAGCAGCATCACAGGGGGAATGCATTCTTAACTTTCTAAGAACTCTGAGAGTACACAATACTGATTGGAGCCCAATTTCACATTATTGAAGGAACAACTTTGGGATAGAGAAGGGAAACATCACCAAGTTGATAAGGGAACCGATGGATTGAGTAGTGGTCAAGGAGCAATGATGGGAAATTTTTACAAACTTTTAAAAAATCATAGCAATATGAGTATACAGTTCATAGGGAATTTAACCATTACTAAAAATACTATATATAAAAAAATATATATTAGTCTTTCTGTTCACTTCCCTACTGATATATCATCCAAGGACAACTACTTTTTCAATGCTTTGCACTGAGTCTACTGCTATGCAGCTGTATTGTGATTTATCAATTTAAAACATTATCTACAAATCTCTTATTTTAGCTCTTTTACACACACTCCACCCTCTCGTTTTCCCTTCCCCTGATCCTTGTAATAGAGTTTTATCAATTTGGAGTTAAAGCCATATCTACAATTTTTACTGCTGTTACTATGTATGTAAATTTCTTTTGTGGACCAAGTGGTTTAACTTACTTTGTTGTACAACTACTCGTTTTCTAAAATTAATAATTTCTTCTTTGACTCCACTTTTTTTTCATCTAATTATTGACTCACACCCCCAAAGTGCACCTCTTAATGAAGTTTCTCACCTAGTCAAATAGAAGAAATATATCTGTTTCTCACCAAACCTCAGTAAATTCTGTATCTGGACTGGCAACTTGTTGGCCTGCTACAGAGTGATTGCCTCCTGTACTTCCTTTTGAGTCATCCTAAGAATTACTTTATCCTTTCTCCAACATTAGATCTGTTTTTACAACAATGTTTTAGTGAAGCACATTCTCCAGTAACTTCCAGAGAAAAAGTGAATTTAGAATATTTCTTTCCTCAGAACGTTATAGCTATTTCTCTACTCTTCTGTCTTGAAATTTTATAGTCTAGAAGTTCAATGCCATCTCTTTGTGGCTAGCATTCCAAAATTTCATTACAATTCATTTTGGCATGGTCTTTTGTTTAATCAGTTTGCTAGGTACACAGAGGGCCTTTTCATTTTGAAAGTATGTTCTTCAATTTTTTGAAAATTTTTTTACATTCCTTAAAAAAATAACTTCCTTGCCATCATTTTCTCTGTTCTTTCCATCTAGAATGCCTATTAATTATATGTTAGACCCCCATTTTTGGTTCATGAAATGTTCCAAACCATCTCATCTGTTCATCTCTTTCTATTTTTGTCCTTTCTGGGATATTTTTTGCTTGCATCTTCTAACACTTCGATTAAAATTTTGGCTGTCATATATTAATTTTAAAAACACTTTATTTTTTCAGATTGTTTCATTTTTTCATAGCATTCTGTTGATTTATTGGCAAAAATATCTTCTCTATCTCTCTAAAGATATTCATTCTTTCCACAGTCCAGATTTCCTATCAGGTCTGTTCTTTTGTTTGTTTCTCTTTATTAAAGTGTCTGATATTCTTAGCTCTCGGTTCATAGTTAGGTATTAAAGAGTTGATAGAAAATCATATACCCATGCATCTGTGAAGTAATGGATGCCTCTGTAGCATCAAAGAATGACCAGCGGGCTTTTTCACTGGGTCATCCAACTACTGTTATCTGTAGGTCTACACTGGTTTGATTTTGTTTGAGAAGGATCTTCCAACTGCCTCCTCTGCTGCTAATATTTTGGGGTTGGGCATAGGAGTAGAGCTGGTATGGGGGTGTTCTCAATATTATCAGACTTTCCCTTAATTCCTAAATTTGCAGTTCTTGCCACATCCCAATTTATTTTGTGCTGTCATATATTATTCCTGGCATCCCCAAATCGTCTCAATGGGTATTTTTTGTTTAGGTGGTTTTGATTAAAAAAAAGAGACAGTGAGAGAGAGAAAGTTCTGTTATCACAGTGACTGTTGTTTCAGGTCAGAAATAGCTGTTGGCCACAGAACTAGTATAAAGGAAATTCTCATTCCTTTATTCTTCATTTAACACATAGTGAACGCCACATCACTTCCTCTGGTCAACTACAGATCTGTTTGCTCTCTCTTCCTTTCCTAACCAACTTGAGTTATCATGTGATACTGAATACAGGGAGTTTTTGAATTTTGTTTTCTTTTTTAAAAGATTTTATTTATTTATTGATGAGAGACAGAGAGAGTGGGAGAGGCAAAGACACAGGCAGAGGGAGAAGCAGGCTCCATGCCGGGAGCCCGACGTGGGACTCGATCCAGGGTCTCCAGGATCACACCCTGGGCTGAAGGCAGCGCTAAACTGCTGAGCCACCCAGGCTACCTGAATTTTGTTTTTATATTCTAAAGAAATATGGTATAATTACAAGCAAGGGATCTGGAACTAAGGCAATATGGTATAATTATAAGCAAGACTTGTGCTTGACTTATATTTACTATCTGCATGATGCTAGACAATCTTTCTGGATTCCAAAGTCCTCATAATTAAAGTAAGGCAACTTCTTTGAGACTCTTTTTTCTCAACTGTGACATGGTATACAATATCTTTTCCAGGTATAAGAATTACATGAGTTATTATATGTCAATTGCCTAGCACATAAACTTGCCTTAATTCTCTTTTTCTTAGAATCTTAATAAGTCAGTATATCAGTTAGGATTAAGCTTAGCTGTAAATGAAGAAAAACCTAACACAACTATGGCTTAAGCAAGATGTAGGTGGCCAATCCTATTTATGGTAGGAACTTAAGCTCTTATTAGTTTTCTGTTCCAACGCTTAAAAAATAAGGATGGTAATTACATTGCCATCATTTGGATATTAGAAGAATGAAATATGTATGAAGTGCTTAGCATAGTACTTGTATACAAAAAAAGCACAATAACTTTAAAAAGAGAGAAAATTCAAACAGGTTAGTTGTAACAAATTACTTGATAAAGAATCTAGAAATATAGACTATTTATCACAAAGCATGAACAATACAGCCACTAGAAATCTGACAGTAAATTCTGACTCACCTACAATTGTTTAGAATGAAAACAAACAAGTAGGAAATTCAAATTGTACCTCCAATAAGAAATCTGCTGCTGTTCCCTTTTAGAGCATGTAATACCACTCTCTTGGGCTTATTCTCCCCCTCATGGCTCATATTCTCTATCACCTGGACAGTAATTGTGATTGTAACTACCACCACCACCACCCCATCATCATCAATATCATCTTTCCACATCATCTACATGAGGTCATCTGTTCAGACAATTCCATTCATCTTGTCACATTAACATCAGTTACATTAGCTCTGCCCCATTCTTAAAAGACAGTTTCTGGGGATCCCTGGGTGGCGCAGCGGTTTGGCGCCTGCCTTTGGCCCAGGGCGCGATCCTGGAGACCCGGGATCGAATCCCACATCGGGCTCCCGGTGCATGAAGCCTGCTTCTCCCTCTGCCTGTGTCTCTGCCTCTCTCTCTTTCTCTCTCTGTGGCTATCATAAATAAAAAAAAAAAAAAATAAAAATAAAAAAAAAAAAAAAAAAAAAAAAGACAGTTTCTGTTAAATTGGTAATAATCTCAGTAAATTCTAAATCTAACTTTTATAAGCATTCCATTGTTCTTT
Source organism: Vulpes vulpes (assembly GCF_048418805.1). Lineage (NCBI taxonomy): Eukaryota > Metazoa > Chordata > Mammalia > Carnivora > Canidae > Vulpes > Vulpes vulpes. The sequence continues at coordinate 135,090,826 of NC_132782.1, read as the reverse complement.
CAGTATCTTCCCTCTAGGGCCTGGCAGAAATATTAAATTCCTTCTAAGACAAAATTATGAGAGCTTGATGAATAAAAATGTTTTACCTTTCCCACTAAATCTTCTCTAATAATTATCTGGAATGCTATAATTATTATCTTCTAAATAGTAAGAGAAAGAATTGTCCTGAAAAAAAAATACCTTAGAGTACTTTTTATTTTTGCTTATTGTTCAGGAAATTTTTATTTCTCAAAATCTTTCCAGAACCTGTGGGAGCCAAACAATTTATTAATGTGCACCAATTCATCTTTGTACTCTATTTAAATTGCAAAAAGCAAGATTTTCTACCTGAATCACTAATTGTGTTGATAAACAAAAGGGTATATCTCCTCACCTCTCATCCTGAGAGAGATGGCGTGTTCCTTCCCACTCTCAACCAAAGATAGCAGATCCAAACAATCTGAGAAGTCCAAGTGGATTTCCACCATTGAGCAGTCTATTTCCCAGTGGCTCTGTACTCTTTCCCTCAAATGATGAACAGGTAGTGAAAAGTGTTACACACAGAAGATGGTGGCCACTCCAGGATTGGGCTTCCTCTGAAATTATGCCAAAATGAATCATGGGCTAAGTCTATTTTGTTATCCTAAAATTTCCTTTGTGTGCTAGTGGTCATGAAAATGTTTTATTGCCAAATCTAGATCGCTTCACCCCCAATGAAAGTGTGATTCTTAAAACACAAAATCTAAGAAAGATACACACTGGGCAGCACCAGCAAGGTCAGCTAATTCATCAAGAGCCAGGCATAAAAGTCCACATGTTTCACTTTGCCAGTAAGCTTGTCTGCTTCATCTAGTGCCAACGACTCAATCCTCTGAACAGATGATATATTGAATAAAGGAATCTTTTCAAATTCATGGAGTACTTCAAGTCTCATCTTTCCAATGTATCATTTGCTACAAGGATTCATTCTATCATTTTAGCGTCAGCACATGGATTATGGTGCCAAGTCAATATTCTTGGAGGTGCTGAAGTAAAAACGGCATTCTCCTCCTAAATATCCCAGGAGGACAATGGTAATTTTTTGGAACCAATTCACTGTGTACCCTGGGGTTTCTAGAAGTTCTCTTACATAGAAACTGAATACAACATTCTCCAGTGAGGTTTTAACTTTCCATTCTTTGTCAACAATTGCTAATAAAATTGACAATAGACTTGTAATTGGGCAGAAGGAAAATAACTCAATTTAAGCAATTACATTTGGGAAATTCCATTTTGTATTCACCAGAATTTTGGCTGGGAAGCCCTCGAGAGAATCCACTCCTCTTGGTTTAATACTCAATAAAAATCTATGGGACTACCCTAACAGTCACATTCCATACTGGGAGTTTGTTTTTTTCATAGGTCTAAATTTGCTCGTGAGATATTTGTGGAGGCTAATCAACCTTTACCAAACGTTTGGGTTAACTTTTTTGTCCTTTGCACTGGATCAAGAGGATCATCACATGTTTCTGAAGGTCATCACAGAATCTTCATAGTTTAGAAGAAGGGGAAACTTGTTCTTTGTACTGTGCACAAGCAGAGAGAAACTGAAAAGTGGTCCACAAGGAAGGTCTGGTGACCAGGCCATAGCCAAGGGTGACATATAAGTGAAAAAATCCTACCATTTGCTTGATGACCCTTGTTCTCTTCTGATGTACAGATGTGAGCCAAGATGGTGAGAACATTTGTAGAACAGGCCAACAATAAAATGAGGAGGAGAGACAGAGCTTCACCTGAGTGGAAGCATAGAGGTGGGCAACATGAGGTCTCTGAGTGAGAGGTGTTGGAAGACTGAAGGCATTGTGAAAGGGGCTGATATGTTTGCATTGTTTTACATGTCACTTTTTGGTGCAAGGCCCTTCCCATGTGTTAAGGGAGTGATAATGCCACTTGCCTGAAGGCCTATTCATAGGAGAACGTACCAGATGATCCATCGAGTACATATTCTATATGCTCAATAACAGTTTGCTGCTCTAAGTCTTTATAAGCAAAACTGTGTGATGCATTCTCTGCTCTCTGGGAGCTCACGATGATAGGAAGAGTTTAGATAGGAAACACCTTAAGAACAATAGGTGTCATTATGAATGAGGACCCAAATACATGGCACAGAGATGTTTGTCAGTTTGGTTCATCATTGTATGTCCAGGCTCTCAAACTGTACTGGGATCCTGTAGGCAGCCTACAAATATTTCTGACTAAATGAATGCATTAATTACTTCACACAACATGGACTCCAGTCAAGAATAGAAGTTGCAAAACCGAATAGGTTTATTCTCAAAATGTTATACACTGTATGATTTCATTTATAGAAAATTCTTGAAATGACAGAATCAGGGAAGTGGAGAACACATCAGCAATGGCCAGGGATTGGTAAGAATAGGCCGGGGGGTGGCTGTGACTCCGTGAGGTAGTACGAGGGATCCAGACGGAGCTGTCCTATATCCGAATTGTGCTGATAATCATATGATTCTGCACATGTGACACAATTGCATAAAGTTCAATACACACATACACAAATGAGTACATGTAAGACTGGTGAGATCTCAATAAGGTTGGTGGAGTGCCTCGGGGTCAATATCCTGTTTGTGACATTATGCTATGGTGATGTAAATTGTTACAACTGAGCAAAACTGGATCTCTCTGCATTTCATTTCTTACCGTTGCATGTGAATCTATCGTTATCACAAAATAAAACGTTTAGAAAAAATATCCAAAAAACCTGAACAGGCAGGCTCATTGGAGAAGGGTTCACAGAGAAGTAGGGCCAAGACAGGACTTGGATCAGAAGAGACAAGAGTGCATGGATGATGGGTTGAACAGGCTGGAAAGTAGGCCTCTGAGAATCTCTAAGGGAACAGAGGTCATGGTAAAACAAAAGAAGCAAGCAGCATGGTTTGGCAATTTGGTGGCATGGTTTTCAGTAGAGCAAGTATGAATTTTGGAGTCTGCCCTCCCTCACTCTGTAGGCCAGTTTCCACACTCTCATTTGTATGATGGCAGCCACCCCCCTAATCTCTGAATGCAGGGCTCCTTGTTCGTAATCAAGGAAGGCATGATACCTTCCTAGTTAATGAGCATTAAATGAGCTAACATATATGGAAAGCCTAGCTCAGATTTTGGCACACCGTAGATATTTAGCAAATGGAGATTCCTTTCCTTTGCCCTTGGATGCCAGATAAACCAGGGATTCTTGAGTTAAGTTCAAGGCAGGTTAGTGCACATTCTTACCAATGCTCAATGCTGGGGAAGCTGAGGAAGAGGGCAGGGCTGAGGCAGAGACCTGTCACCTCAGTCCTTAGCTACGGCATAAGAAGAGAGGAGAGAGACAGAGAGACAAAGTTTTCAGAGCAGCCTGTCACAGCCCACAGCCTGAAGCACTGTGGCCTCCTGGCCTTGCTGCCTCTGCTTACACTTGGACAAGGCAAGGGAGACAGAGCGAGGGAGCCTTCTGGGCAGTGCCTGCCGGTATGGTCACGCTGAGCCCAAGCAGAGCGTCAGCCAGAATCAGAGCCTCCAGGGAAACCAGCCGGCCTCCTAGGAACAATCTCCCCACAGCAACAACTGTGGCAGCCGCAGGAACAAAACAGAAAACTTTTTAAATAAAATGTTTGCTCACATACCACCAATTTTCTTAAATCTACATTGAAAATTAGTACCAATTTGCAGACACATGAAAGATCTACAATAATAACTTTCCAAGGAGTGTTTCTCCCTCATTTCCTCTAATTTCAAAATTCAAAATGATTACGATTTTGAAATCTTGGTCTGTGTGTGTGTGTCTGTATGTGAGTGTGTGTGAGTGTGTGCGTATGTGTGTGTTTTGTCTACAGTGGGTATTAGAACATTTTCTGCTATATTCCTCCAAAGAAGAAAAACAGATTGGAGAAACAAAATCCTAGGCTGACAATATATAGTTCTGTAAATACAGCATGTAACGATACAAGCATTTACCAACAGGCATTAGCTGTAACAATATGAATTCCACGGCTGAGCAGCAGAAAGCATATTTAGAGCCCCTGCTGTACAGCATGCTACTGATGTCGTGGCATCGTGTTTATTGAGATGTACAGTGAAACCTAAGAAGCTGATTGTGTGCAAGAAGGGAATCTAAATTGAATTCTCCAAATTTCAGATTGCTTTCCGGTCATAAAAACCTAACACTCTGGACTCTAAACAAAATCTGTCAAAATGGACAGTTAGTTTGAGATTCAGTCCAAAGTGTCAGGCTGGGCAAAGAAGTCAACATTTTTTTTTTTTTTTTTTTTTGTTACAGTGGTAGGGTTTTTGTCTTGTGTGTGTGTGTGTGCGTGTCTGGGGGGGGGGTGTGAGTTTGTGTGTGTGTGTGTGTGTAGTTCTGTTTGTTTTCTGTTTCTGCTGCTACTGATACATCAGGCATCCAATCATGAAAAACAATGTCCATGTCACTGAAATGGCCTCCAGGCATCCAGTGTATCCACGTTGGGGTTAAACATCTGTGTGAAGGTGTGACAGCACGGCCTATAAGAGGTATTATTGAGTAATATAGACTTTCTGTAATAACCAAACAGTAAAGAATATAGCTTTTTAAAGGTCTCCCCATGGCTGATCTCATGACTCAAAGATAAGACACTGTGCTGCAAGCGAAGTAATAAAATCTGGTGGATACTCTGGGCTAGCTTGTGACAAATCATATCAAAGTATTATTAAAGAAAGAAGTTGAGACCCAAGACTATTATTGATTCTTGACAGAATTTCTTATAAATAAAGTGTTGCAATCAGGTCGTGGACTTGCCAAGGTCCTGGTAGAGTTCTTCCTATTATAGGGGAAGCTGCAAAACAGTAACGCTCCATTAGCGAGAGCCGAGAGCCTCTGTGTGCAGCGCCACGAGGTGGGTCATGGTCCAAAGAGAGCCACTGACAACACAATTTCCAAAGGCCTTTTAAGGTACTCCTGGCTTATCCTTTTTTGAAATGGGTAAAGCTGCCTCTGCGTTTCCCCAGGAAGCAGTGTGTGCCCTGACTGTGTTAGCGGAATGAATCTGTGACCCTTCAGAGCACTAAGGACACACCTCCATTAGTGTCCATATTCTTACAGGGAAGAGGCTGATACAGTCAACTGCAATGACAGGGTGATAAATATAAAACCACTATCATCAATAAGACTGGAATGTAAAAGCACTTAGTTTCAGCCTAAGTAACTCGCAGAAAGTTTGGTTTCAAGAACCAATGCGTCATCCATCACTACTCTACCTTCTGTTGACAAAGTAATTGTAAGATATCTAGAATGGAGGTTCAATACGAGCTGACATTTTTGAAAGGAGGAATTGTGTGCCGTACTTACTCATTAAATGTATTTTTCCTCCACTAAAGATGTTTCCTTTTTTAGTTTATGTATGAATAACTTTAACTAAAGTTCCCCTGACACCCTGACTTTGCTCTGAATAGCACCTATGTTCATTAACATAAAACCTGAAAGAAAATAATTTTAATGTAGTTTTTTTTAACACTTCAAAAGCCTCTAACAAATTGATCGAGCACAATTATGCATTCTAAAGGGAATTATAAAGAGATCACAGAAGGTTGAAAAGTTCTAGTTAAAAAAAAAAAGGAAAAAACTTTGGGGTGAAAAAGAAAAAGAAAAATAGGCAGTAAATGTGAAACTTTGATGCACACTGAATAAAAGTAAACTAAGCCTTTTTAGGCATTTTAAAATATTTTCCTATAAATGCAGTGTTCACAGAGAAGAAAAAATAAGAGTCCCAGTAAAAGGCTCAGATAAAGTGCCAGAATGTGAGGTCTAGTTCATGGTGTGTATAGACCTGGGAATCAGACAGGGCTGGGTTTGAATGTCTGCTCTGCCTCTGACTACCTGCATGACGATCAACAAGTTACTTTTACTTTTCTAAGACTCAGTTTCCCCATCTGCAGCTGATGTGAGAATCAAACAATCAGTTTTTCAAAGCATTCACCATTCTGTTTTAGACAAGGCATTTAAGAACACAGTCTTCCCAAACCCCATTCCAAGCAAATCATGAGATGATCGGTTCTCCCTTTCTTAAATCCTACAGAACTTTTTTGGAAGATCTAACTATCCTCTTTAGGTTCCAGAGGACAAATTTTCTCTTAAGATGAGTGCTTCAACTCAGGCTGAAATTTCTCTCTTTATTCATCTGGAGGGGAGCATTCCTAGAATTTCTTTGTTCCATGGTTTGTTCTCAACCCCATTGTTTTTTGCAAAGTTCAGTTAAGTCCTACTTTCTCCAAAAAGCTATTCCAGATTCTTCCAGGCAGATTCCCACTCCTCTAGTGGTGTATTGTTTAACTTAATTCGCACCACACTGTGAGTTCCTGGAGGACAGCAACTGTGTCCTTTTGTGTTTGTGTGCCGCATGACGTAGCACTATCTTCTCTGATGGTGAACTCTCAAGCCATGTACATTGAATGTCTGCTGGTTTTCTGTCTTGTACAACCTGGCTAGGGGCTAAGTCTCGGAACCTGGAGTAAAATCCTTAAGTAGGTGAACCACAGCACTAGCCCTTTTATATTTTGCAAATGTAATCACTGTGATCACCATGCAGAGTTGCTGAAATGCAGGCAGTCAATCAAAACCACTTACTGAGCCCCAAAGCATTGTGAATGAGGGGTATGCAAGAGAAATAAAAAGCTACACAAAAACCTTCGAGAAACTTACTATCTCACCAAGAAAATATCCATGAGGGGGATGTTAAAAACACACCACCACCATATGTAGGTTATAAATCTTAGACTGCCAGGCAATAAACCTCAGCGGATATGTTCCTGGTTGCCCCAAGCCATTGTATATAAGTTATAGTGCAGAGAGCATATCAGTAAAACTATATTGGACCTGTTGCTCTGCATGAGGCTAGATTTATATTTAGCTAGAAAGTCCAGGCAACCAGGACAAATCTCCTCTCTTTGTTTCAATGACAGCACTTCCTAGTGGTTAAGTATGTGAGCTCCAGACACAGTTAGCCTTGATCCACTGGCTGATCTCTCTCTTTTCACCTGTGTGACCCTGGACAAGTCACTCAATCTCTTTGGGTCTCAATTTCCTCATCTGTAAAATGAGAGTAAAAATAAGATGTTTCTCATAGCATTTGGGGAGGCGCAGGAAATTAGTAAATTCAAGACAAGCACTTGGAATAGTACCTGGCCCAAAGTGAGCACTCAGTAAACACAATTTATCATTAATTGTTTCCTGGAAAGCAGCACGTTTTGGCAAGAATAACATTCACTAAGGCTCTCGACTCCTTGGCAAAATTCATCCCCATATTTATGAGCTCACCTTATGCCTTACTGCTGGTTGGATTTTCCCTGTACTCTAAATTACACTGGCCTCATGGATTACAGTTGCAAGGACATAAAGGAGAACAAGGGAGCGAGGGCTAGAAGTGGTATCTAAAGCAATTCTTACTTAGAAATGTGGTGAGAATTCTGAAATGAAGATAGTGAAAGGAGTGATATCATAGAGGATGTCAATCATGTAACTGAGAAGGTAGGGCAGGGAACTGCAGATCTTCCATGTGTATTAATCTTGTAACAGAAACAATGTGCCCCATATTTTACACACATATCTATATACTTCCAAAAACTCTCCACCACAGATTTTATTATCCCAGCTCTTAGAGTTAAGAAAACCAAGGCTGTGGGATGTTAAATGACTTATCCAGGGATAGACAGCAGCATGTGTTGAATTCAGGAGTGGAACCCAATTCTGATTTCAAATTCATTAGTCTTTGAAAGGCACCCTTCTCCCCATGAAATAGTTCTCAAAGAAGAAGAAAAATTGCTTCACCAGGAGTCAAATTTAGGGCCTTTCTTTCACCATGCCCACAGGTTAGAGCCACTAGTAAATCTCTAAATTCTAAAGAGCAACTGGCTTTAACCGGAATCCAGTCTATGCATCATATGCACCAAGGAGAGAATCTCTGATTCTTCACCTTGATACTTTCTCTGTCCCATTGCAGAATTTAAAAGACAAAAATCAAATACTCTTTCGTATTTAGATGTTCTGTTTCTGCCTTCTGCAGCAGCATTTGGGTCCCTGAAGCACCTGAACCCATTTATTTTCCATCTGTTTCTTGCCTTCCTAAAGCAGCTTTATTGCACCCCAGAAGGCTTTCTCTCAATTAGAGAGGGGAGAAGCACTCAAAGACATACAGGATGCACCAGAGATTTTGCAGGTAGGCAAGGAGGATAAACAGGCTCAAGAGTCCACAAATGTAGATATCTGATCCCACAGCACATAGACACACATTGGCCTGGCTGACTCTTGTTTGCAGGATTACAATTCAAGAGGACCTGTGCCTAGAAGTCCATTTTGTGGGGTGAAAGCTGACTTTGCTATACAGGGGGTGTAGCTTAGGTGTTACTAAGAAATGGGAAAGGCATGCAGATAGGTGGGAGGATAGATTTTCATGCAGGTTGTTAAAACATAAAGAAGAGCTTGGAATGCTACAGGGCTGCAGAGTAGGCAAGAGGCTTGGTGAATCAATTTTCTCCCTAAGGAAGGCCTCAGGCTTATCCCTCTGTAGGAAAAACATCTAAAGCTCATCATTTTGTACCACTGACTGGCTGCTCCTGGGGAAAGATTCCCCTATGAAATCCTGGAAGGTGTTTCCCCTGAGCCATGCCAGGTTTAATGGCTCCTGTTTGGATCCAATTAGGACTGGCTTGGGAACCTGGGAGAAAACGGAATCAGCAGGGGTGGAGAGATGCAATAGAGGGCAGAGGGGACTCGTTCATAGCTTTTCAGAGGGCAAAGGGGACTCATTCATAGCTTTTTGGGTATCTGGAAACAGTGCTCGCTCATGACTTCTCTTTCTCCAAATTGTTATGAGAGCCAATTATTCCACCTATTAAGGTTTTAATGTGGCACCAATAAGTCAAAACCGGTTTAACAACTAAGAATTATAGTTGGTATAAAATGTTTGAATTTGGGCTAATAACATATACTAAGTTATTAGACAGATGAGATTTAAAATGACTAAGGCAAGAAATTGGGTTCATAATGGACACATTAATAGACCACTAAACTGACTTTAAAGGCTCTGGCAGGCACAGTCAAGACACCAAATATATAACAACTCCATCCATCTTCAGCTTCCTCATCATGTCACCTAATAGAATTTCAAACACTATTAGAACACTGATAAATGCTTATTATATATTATCCATGCATACTGTCCTTTGGATTAAAAGACAAGAATGGCATCTGCTACTTGGTTGAATTGGTTCATCTTTCTTTATCTTAATGCTGAAATGCTGAGTTTACTTCTCTAGGTTGCTTGAAGAGCCATGAACTTCCTACTAATTTCAGAAAGACCCTTTTATGACCAGAGTGACCAAACCTCTGATTGGATAAACACCCAGGACAACTTGAGAAAAAGCACCAGGACAGCTTCCCTGAGACTGAACTGGCCAATAAGTTAGAAATCAGACCTAATTTGTCACTGTCATCTCTGCCTGGCCAAACACCATCATTGTTCATTTACCCACCAAATTTTTTTGAGCAACTGCTTTAAGTTGAACACTGTTCTAGTTACTGACAATATGATAACAAACAAAATGTATATGATCTGTCCCATCATGGGGCTTAAGGTTTTGTGGGAGAGATATCCATTAAACTAATAACAACAGCAAAAAAAGAATTAATTATAAATATACTATGGAAGAGGAAGAGAGTCTAATAATATTTCTCTGAGGAATTACTGTTAATCAGAAATCTGAATCATAGACAGGATCTATTCAGGCAAAAAAAATTAAAGAAAAAATGTATGCAAAGGTCCTAAAGCAGAAAAGAACTCTTCTACTCACTAAAAGAAAAAGTATGGTTAACAGAGACCACTTAATGGAGAGTATGATAAAAATTGAGGGTTTTGGTTTAAGAGCAATGGGAGCTATTGAAGACATTTAAGCAGAACCATGTAGTTAAATTTGAGTTTTTAAAAACACTTCTATTATGGCTATTTGGAATGGATTGAAGGAATCAACGAAGACAGCTAGGAGTGTAATTAGGAAGCAATTTCAGTGATCCACATGTGAGATGATCAAGGTTTAAGTCAGGATCAGAATGCTGACAGTGGAAATAAAGAGCACTGGAAGGAATCAAGATATATCTTGAAAGTGGGATCAATAAGACCTGTGATGTATAGTAGATAGGGATGGAGACAGAGGCAGGTGTCCATAATAACTCCCAGATTTCTGGCATGAACAATTGGATAGATAGAGATACTATTTAACCACCTGAGCTTAAGGTGGAGGCATAAATCCATATGGAAATTCCATTAAAAGTACATCAATCCTGGAGCATCTGGGTGGCTCATTCGGTTAAGCATCAGCTTTCAGCTTGGGTCATGAACCCAGGGTCATAGAATCAAGCCCCACATTGGGCTCCCTGCTCTGCAGGGAGTTTACTTCTCCCTCTCCCTCTACTGCTCCCCCTGCTTATGCTCTCTCACTCTCTTTCTGAAAAAAAAAATGTTACACCATTGGTCTTTTGCAATAGCTGAATTTTCTGGAAGCCTCATTGATGGAGAACTTAGTTAAGTAAGAGATAACACTTTCATGGAAGCCAAGATAGATATCATAAAATCCATGAGATAAGATTATGAACTTTCATATAGAAAAACCCCTTAAATTCTTTTTATTTTTTATTTTTATTTTTTTTAACCCCTTAAATTCTTAATCAAAACCACCTTTTAATTTTCCTTTAAACAAAATGTATTAGACATTTTTATATAGCACCTAGGTAGTCACAGAAATAGACACAAAGCAATATATAGAAACAAGTGTATAACCCCACAAAGTAAATAGCAACATTTACTATTTACTATATTTGCATATTCCATAAGAATATGTAAATGAAAAGACAGTAATACAGAACTGCAATTTGAAAAAGCATGTATAAAAAATAGGCAGCTTTAACTGTTTTGACCATATTTGCCCAGGAAAGATACTCTTTCTTTCAATTGTCCTTATATGCCTTGACTCATTAAAATAATCTCTATGGGAAGCCCTGGTGGCTCAGTGGTTGCACGTCTGCCTTTGGCCCAGGTCATGATCCTGGGGTCCTGGGATGGAGCCCTGCATTGGGCTCACTGCAGGGAGCCTGCTTCTCCCTCTGCCTATGTCTCTGCCTCTCTCTCTGTCTCTCATGAATAAATAAATAAAATATAAAAAAACAAATAAAAATAAAATAATCTCAATGACTACTTTTATTTCTCTCTTTTCTCTTTGCCTCTTTTCTTGTTCCCCTCTCTGTTTTTCTTATCTTTACCTTGCACTTTTTTCCTTGGAAATTACAAATTAAACTCAATAATTATAATCAGATCCATGAGAACAGGTACAGTGAAGGTAGGAAAGTTTCTTAAAAGTCAGTGAATATACAAAGAAGACTGTAAGAACCTCTCTGAATCTCCACTGAAGAATCACTCGGCTATGATCTTAAAACATACAGATGCTTATTTATCTTTGTATCCCCAGATTTTAGCACAATATCCAGAAAAAAATTGACTTAAAATTGTTTAGTGAAGGATATAATGATTATCTAAGCAGATAATACTGTATCATTAGAAAGGGTGGTGTGGGGGCAGCCCAGTGGCTCAGCAGTTTGGCGCCACCTTCAGCCTGGGGTGTGATCCTGGAGACCTGGGATTGGGTCTCCCGTCCGGCTCCCTGCGTGGAGCCTGCTTCTCCCTCTGCCTGTGTCTCTGGTTCTCTCTCTCTCTCTCTCTCTGTGTGTGTTTCTCATGGGGAAATAAATAAATCTTTAAAAAAAAAAAAAGAAAGGGTGGTGTGGTCATATAGCAAGGACAGTTGTAAAGGCTATGGATGGGAGGGAGGTTTTATATTAGATATTAGAAGGCTTTTTTAATTGTTAGAGTAAAATATTTTTTATATTACATCACCCAGAAAGATGTTGGCATCGCTTTCCTTTAGCATTTAATCTAATTTCGTATTTTTATTATCATACAAATATTGCTACCACAAATTGAAATAAAAAGAAAACATGAACCTAAGTATCTTAAAATCGGACAAATGAAACACTCATTTATGTATTTTTTCTAGTCCCTGTGTATAAGCACATATAAAAACACAAAGCTGAGTAACAGTTAAAAAGTGATAATCATGGTATATATACAATTAAGCATTTTGATTATGTTATGTAATAGATCATAAACCTTGTACATAATGCTCACAATTATAAGTTTAATGATTCATTAAAATTCCATCAATTTGAAAATGATAATCTGAGTAACCATCCACAATTCAAAAAATTCACTGAAATAACAATGAAAATATATCAAAAGGAATATATCAAAATCCATCAATATATTTGTTCATTCATTCATTTATTCAACAAATATTTATTGGTGCCAGTTATATGCCAGATACTTTTGTAGACTCATAGTACCTAGTAGGAATTAAGAATTGATCTCTGATTTCATATACTAATTATAATCTAATGAGGTGGATGACATTCTTTCTAGGCAGTCTCAGGAAGATTCAATTCTGGAGTTGGCAGGCATAAAGATCAGAAGTGGGCTTTGGTGCATGGTTCAGAACAGTTAAATGAAGGAATGTTTATTAAAGAGCTGGGACTAGACTATGATACCACAACTTCCCACCAGGGTACACAGTAGCACTTGTTTTCATCTTAATTAAGTTCTTGGTAACTGATTTCCAAGCAAAATGTTAGATTAACCTTAGAGGCTCCTTATTAGGGGACTGGAACTGAAGAAACAGACCAGAGCTGCAGATAACTCTAGAGCCACACAATAGTCTAAAGCATGGGCAGATTTGAGGCATGGGGAGGAAAAACAGCTCCAGACTGGCACAGGACTGAAGTAGAAAAATTCCTTGTCTCTGCCTCTGGAGAAAAGTCTCCCTTTCAGTGGTATTGTTAAGAGTATTAAAACTACCTGCCTATTTCCTGTTCATACACTCCACAGGGAAGCCTGATTGTCAGAAGCACAGCCCCCTATTGGCCTTATCAGAAAGAGGAGGAGTCCTTTGGTAAATTAAGTAAAGGAATGACAACAAAAACCTTGCCACCAATTTATGCTAGGTACCTGGTCCTCGTTTAGCCATGTTAATAGCCACCTATACAGTTGCATAACAGAAAGTTACCAAAAGTAAACAAATAGAACACTAAAGTAAATAGAACTAGTGTAAGTAACAAAAGAGAACATAAAAAAAAAATCCAATTGGTATCTTGAGAGATATTCCAAAAAATAGTACATCCAAGAATACAATTAAACCACTCTAAAAAAAGGAGTCATCAAGAAGTTAGACAGATTTTTCAGAAACTAAATGCAATTTCTAAAATTAAAAAAATTTAATGGAAGAATTCAATAGCAAATGAAATAGCTACAAATGAATTTGGGAGATAAAGTTGAGAAAAATCTCTCAGACCTAAATCATAAAAGAATGGAAACCATGAGACAATGTAAAAGATAGGAAAGGTCAATCCAGAATAGACCAAAATAACTAATTAGAATTCCTGATAAAAAAAATTCTGTTCTTTCCCAAAGGTAGGAGATATAATCAACAAAATTACAGGAGAAATTTTATCCAAGCTAAAAACATAAAGGAGTAGGCAAAATGAAACAAAAAATTTTCATGAAACTTTAATCAGCAGTGAAAGCCAGCAAGCACCTATCAATTTTATTGGAGAGCCCACACAAACTTGAGGATATACTCCAGCAAAACAAAACAGGAAACCTGAAAAGTAGAAGAGACGGAATTGAAGCACAACAGCACCAATGTAGGGCAATGCAAAAAGAAGATAAATATGCATCTAGCCTAATGAGCAATAAGTAAAATCAGTGAGAGTGCTATGTAAAGACTACTTTTAATAAGCAAGTCAATTCTATTATAAATCGCATGTTTCAGAAATTGGTAAGATCAAATCATTCGTCTTTTCCTTCTCTTGGTAAAGAAAGCACATTAATCTGTTATAGGATAAAACAGATGCAGTGAAATCCATAGTCCAAATAACAAACACACAATATGGAAGCACAGCTAGAAAAATAAGAATCCATTTGCTCTTGGTGCCTAGAATAACCATTCTCTTTCAGAGGCAGAAATTAACTGACATAGGTTAACATATCCTTCTCTGTAGATCCAATCACTTCACTTAGGTCTATGGAGAATTATATTTACTCTACAATTATATTATATATTTATTTATCTTCAATTCATAGAATTAACTTGTAGACAAAGCAGGGGAGACAATTATAGTCTATGTAAAAGCAATAGAATAGTTGATAGGAGTTGAGATGTGGAGGTAGAAGGATAGGAAAATAGATGGAAAAGAGGAGGTTCACTAATTGTTTCCCTTATCAAGTGAGGAATCAATAGATACTCTCTAAATTGTTGGGTAAAGAATAAATGGAGGCCAAAATATATCATTTAGTTATAAATGAAACTATTAAAAATACTAATAGCATAACTAATAAAACAGAGATAAGAAGTTCATCAAAATACTAATGTATAATAGTTTGGCATAAGTAGATGGAATCCAAAATTGATAAATCAAGAAATTATATTTAAGTATATTATTTACACATAGCAATTCATGGTGGATGAACCTTGACTATCATTACAGCCTCGTTATATCATTCATTCTCATGACTCAGGAAAATAACTCTCAGTATTAAGTGATTAAAGGACTCCTAACTATGATTCAATTTTTTGTTTAATTTCCCAAGGAGAAGATTGCTTGTGGTGTTGTGTGTTAGCCTGATGTTAATTCCCATAAGCAGCAGGAACTGACAAAATGCCCAGCTTGAATACAATGAAAACCAAAAAGAACCATCTTAAGAAGAAGAAATAACTGGTGAACTAGGAATTTTTAAAAGGAAAATTAACTACCTTGAGTACATAACGCACTATGAAGAAAATGAATCAAAGTTCTTGATTCTTGGTACTGTGTTCTGGATATGGCAAAGAAGGAAGAGTCTTGCTAGGATCTTTCAAAGTTCAGGCATCCCTCTCATGTTCTGGGACTTGAGTTTTGCTAGTTAGGCCATTTTTTTATTCAAACACATTTAACTAATTTTGAAAAAATATTTCATTTGAGACAATTAATGATATTCATCAATCAAATGCAATGTTGGTCCACTCTGGATAATTCAAATGCCACTAAAAAAAAAAAAAAAATCCAAGTCTGCTACTAGGGACCTTTCTCTTAAGAATATTTGGCAAAGAAAGGCTTAAAAAGGAGACTGTGCTCAGGGCATAGTATATTAAGCATATATCAGAAGCACCTGCAAATCCCTAGGGCTATGATCTCTCTTGTTACCATGTATGGCATCAATGTCTAGCAATGTGAAGCCAGACAGACCAGAGGCCTAGTCATGCTTCCCTCGGTGACTTTGTGAGCTTTGGCAATTATAATTCTCTTCAAGTCTCACTTTCCTCACCTGTAAACTGGACATATTGAAGATAATTAGACATAAACTGCCTACTTCACTGATTTGTTATGGTAATTAAATGAGATCATTTGTTTGAAACTTCTTTGTAAATTTTAATGTGCTCTGTTTATTATTACTACTATTATTACCTTCCACTCCATTGTGGCATAGACTTTAACAAAACTCTTCTATTTGGCCTGTTCTTCTCTCTTTTGCTCATGTCCAGCACTGAGTATTTTGATAGTATAGGATTTCAAAAGGTTATGCTAGCTTATTGGCTTTCCTGCTCCCAGATCAAAGAGGCTCTTCAAATTGACCACACCAACAAGATGGAATTTATGTTTCCTTGCTAACCCATACCATCAGAGTTCCAACTCAGAATCTTTGAGTTTGGCTATCTCCACAACTAGATGCATTTGGTGGTTCTTTTTTCCACCCTTCATTTCCAAGTCTTTCAGCTTGTATTATTTCTAAACATGTCTCCTCAGTCAATGGCTTAAAAATCTCTATTTCTTTTTGATTTACTGGTCCCTCTGGCTCTTGTCTCCTACCTGTCCTCCTGCATCATCAATGAATTATTATTATTAGATCCCCAGTAAATTACCAGAATCCCTTTCATGCAAAGAAATTACTGATTGGTACATACAGGGAAATTAAACTTTGAATAAAATGGGTTTACGGTTACAGATAGGAAATGCACCTTATGTGATAGGCAGATCTCCAAGTCTGATGGAGAATGAATGCATCTCAAGGCATTTGCTCATCTCATTAGCCATTCAGAACTATGAATTTTATAATAATTTTCTATGTATTTTTTTAGTAAATAAATGAAGTAAATTGAGAATTAGTGGTCTATGACTTTTATTAGGTTGTAACACAGCCAAGCACTGTAGAGAGCATTAAAGAATATGAAGTATTTTAAAAGGTAATTAAAGAAGAACCCAAGTACCCTGATCCCCCCCCCATCACTGATTCATTTTATGCAATGTAACTTGTGAAAATAACATATGAAACAAAGCGAGTTAGTTTTGGGTGTGTGTGGGGGGGTGTATGTGTTTTTCAAAGAAGAATGTGGAAATTTTGATACACTTATGACAATGTATTGATTGCACAAATTATTACTTTTGGATGCTATATATTTAATAAACAAATAATTACAAGAGTGTTTGGGACTCAGCCAGCAATTATCTTGTTTATCTACATCCAATCCCTGAATGATCCTATCTCAACTTACGTTACATATACTCTTTCTATACTCCTGATGGTTTTTTTATATATATATTTATATTTCTTGCTCCAACCAGTCCACAATGAATATGTCCAAATATCTACTCAACTTTACATGTGGGCATTTTAATAGTCACGTCAAACTTAATCTTTATCAATGGACTAAATTCCTGGTTTCCCCCTCCAACTGCTGTTCTCATAATGTTCCTCATTTCTACATGGTGCCAACATTCATCCAGAGGCTCAAAGGAAAACCTTGAATTTATCCTTTACCCTTCTTATTCTTCACATTCAAATCATTGACATACCTATCAGATACGCGCTTAACACATTTCCCAAACTGGACCACTTCTCACCACATTTCCCAAACTGGACCACTTCTCACCACATCTATACATTTTATCCTCAAGCTGAACACCATCACCTTCCACCTGAAAATACCAATGGCCTCCTGACAGGTTCACCTATCTCCGTGCTTATCCTATACAGTCTGTCCTTCACACAGCAGCAGGTTACCTTTTCAGCAAGTCAATGTCCTCCAAAGGCTTCTTGGATTAAATAAAGTAGATCCTGAAATCTTTGCCATAGTCTACAAGGCTCTTATGAACTATGTCAACTGTGCCCTATGTAGGCTGGTTTTATTCCTAAATTTGTACTTGCTGCTCCCTCTGCCTACGGTGACTAGGCATTCTGGCTTTCCCTGGGGCCTGATTCATGTCAGCTGATCTGAGTTTCTAGAGTATTATGAGTCCTTGACTGCAGTTTCCTTGAAATAAGCCAGATTAGGTTTGGTAGGCCTCCACTTTATAATAATGACAGTTCTTGGCATGGTCTTGTCCAGCAGTGTGGGAGCACTGTGTGCAGTGAACCAACTTCCCACTTTAACACAGGGCAAAATATGAAAAATGACAAGAAACATTCTGTCACTCTCCTTTCCAAATGCAGTGGAACAAAGGCCTCCATTTCAAAGGGGCCTGCAAGCACATAGCTAGGGATAGCTCACTTCTAGTCTCAGGTGGGGATGGGAAAAGCATACAAGGTCCCTTACTCTGCCAACCACTTGGTATACAGGAGCTGCAGCTCCAGTCCCAGTCTGTGAGATGGGTCAAGTCACCAGGTTGCCAGCAAAGAGTCAATGAAAAATGAAAGAAATTATGGTGTAAGTATACACAAAATATATGCAGAAAAGGAGACTAAGTAGTTCTCCTACTGAGCACAGAATGTGTAAGCTGAATGGCCTTGGTATAGAAGTTTGGTTATTTTTTGGTATTGACATATTTAATTAATTTTTGATAATTTTTTTTCTGTTTTTGAAATACTGTATTTTCATAGCAAAGAGCTAAAAAAATGTATATTTAATAAAAATGAAAATATGGATTTTTCAATTCTCATGTTGGCTTCAATACTTAATTTCCCCATTAGGCTTATCAACGTTTGCTGCTTAATTTTGGGACCACAAATTATATCACTGACATGTGAAAACTAGAAGATATAAATCTGCTGAAAAAGCATTGGGATCTATTTCAAAAGTTGCTATTTTAAGGCCTGAGCCCCCACAGAATTTAACTGCTACAGCTACAGAATGTATGTTTATAAATCACTCCAAGAACCATGACTTTTCATTTAGATCAAAGGATTGTAGTTTTAAATTAATTGTGCTTTTTTTCCATTTTTTTAAATGAATGGAAAGTGAAACAGTTGCTGTTAACATGTTGGGTTTATTTGGAGAAAAAAAATGAAGCCAGTTTTCTATCAGTGTGATCAGGGGCTTCAGTTTAAGACAAAACATTTGAAAGTATTGAATGCTACTGGAAAAAAAATTGAAGTAAAACATAGAAGCCACAATTACTTCTTTGGTTTAGTAGTAAAAATATAAATTCAGTGTAACACAGTATCTTGGTAAAAACAGTTTTCACCAAATTAAGAAACCAATGAATCAGATATATCCCAGGAATGGATTTTTGGGTATACATAATTCATAATTGTATCTAAATAAATTGGGATATTCCATCAAGAAAAATAGACACTATAGTTGCACACACACACACACACACACACACACACACACAAAGTAGCTGAACAATAAAATGTGCTGATACTGATAAGGAATACAAACAAAACTTCAACACAGCAATATAAGTTTTGTCTCTTCTCTATTACGAAATGGCCTTTAGAAATATTTGCACTTTTGAAAAATTGTTTTTTTAAATCAATCTTCTTGTCCCATAAAGATGGTGTATTTTTAAATAAATGATATCAAATTTTGAATGTATTTTGTGCAAAATTAGTTGAAAATATTTAACCAAATTATTAAACAAATGGAGTGCCAAAAGATTTCAGCTTTTTCATCTTTTAGCAAATTGCAGTTACAAACACAGAGTGTGGAAATAAGATGATAAAATTTATTCCTACAACAGCAAGGGAGGAACTGAATAAAAGGAACAAGAATTCAAACACTGTGTGAGAATTAAGATTCTGAAACTTTGTAGTTGTGCCTGGGAATAGTTAAATTTTGGGGAAGAATCTTATAATAAAGTTCCTACTTTTAATTGGATAGATCTGTGTTATATGCTGGAATTGGATAAATTGATAAAGTTTATGATTTTGCAGCATCTATACCTGGTAAATCATTCAAAAAGCCATAGGGACCACTTATTTCAAGAGTTTTGTCTTATGAAAAAATATTTGTCAAAGAACAGAGGTGAAAAGACAGTCTCTGTGAAAATATTTGGTCTGAAACATTTAAGTGTTTCAATATAAAAAATAGATTTAAGAGTATTCTCCATTTGGCAGAGTATGTTCTGAGGTTACCAGGTACCTCAACATTTATAGAAAAAATATTTTTCTCATTTCAAAATATTGTGGTGTAGATAGAAAAATTAATTGAAGATGTCAAAGATTTTACTTGTATTAAATTTAAAATGCAAATTGGGAGAAGACTGTGGGGAATTTATGAAACAAAACAATTAAAAGGCCATACTGAAAAAATAAAATTCTTCTAAAAAAAATCTTGTATTAGAATTCTCCCCAGAAACAGGACCAATACAATGGATATGCTATCTACATCTATCCATCTATGTACATTAGATAGATAGATAGATAGATAGATAGATAGATAGATAGATAGACAGATCTCTATACATCTACAGGAAAAAAAAAAAAAACCTTCTAAGGAACTGACTCATGCAATTATGGAGGCTGAGAAGCCCCACCGTTTGTCATCTGCAAGATAGAGAACCACAAGACTCAGTAGTACAGTCCGAGGGCAGGAGAATATTGATGACCCGATTTAAAAAGTCAGGCAGAGATATGGAATCCTAGGCCTCCAACAGATTGGATGAAGTCCACTCACATGGAGGAAGGCAATCATTTTACTCTACCAATTCAAATATTAAGCTCAACCAGAATACTCTTACAGACATACCCAGAATGAGATTTAACAAAATATCTGGGTAGTTAACTTGTGGCCCAGTCAAGTTGACACAAAAAATTAACCGCCACACAGATATAACGTGGTGCTAGCTAAGAGAGATACGGCTAAGAAACTGATTAAATATATTAATATAAATTCAGAATAATACTCTGCTGATGTCATTTTTAAATGTTCAGAAAGTTAATATATTTTTATTTTGCTGATTTTAAATGTTTGAGTAATCGATATCAACACATTTTTTTTCTTGATTTTCTAGACACATGAACCAAATGAACTCATTCTTTTCTTCTGTTTGCCTTTGGTTAAAACAGTTTAAGTTGGGGACACCTGGGTGGCTCAGTGGTTAAGCATCTGCCTTCGGTTCAGGGTATGATCCTGGAGTCCCAGGATCAAGTCCCACATCGGGCTCCCTGTGTGGAGCCTGCTTCTCTATGTCTCTGCCTCTCTCTCTGTGTGTGTGTCTCTCATGAATAAATAAATTAAATCCTTAAAAAAATAAAAATAAATTAAACAGTTTAGGTTGGATTGTCTGCCACTTGTAAGCCAGTGAATCTTGACACCACACGTAATGGGGTTCTTCTGAAGAAGAAGGGAGATAATGCTTGTGGAACATAGCATCATGTGTAAGACATCATAAATTCTCCATAATGGTAGCTATTTCTGTAAGTTTAGAAAATAAGTTTCAATGGAAATATGTACAAAATGCCAAGTAGCATGAGGTTCCTAACAGTATCTTCAATACAAGTAGGATAATGCTAATTCTGGTTTTCACTCATTCTGCTTTTTCCCTATGGTTTACTACTTTCTCTGAGTCCTCTGCCCTTAGTTACAACAGCAATCAGTATTCATGTTAAAGAGTGTGAAACATCTGGCTGGAGGAGTAGGCTGAGAGTTAATAATCTTTGTAGCATAATTTAAGCCTCACCTAGAATACCTACTATTCAAATATATTTTCTGAATCATATGTGAATTAATGATAATCTAAATAAGTGAATTTCTGCTTTCTTAACTATTGCTTCCTCTAATCTTTCTTAGATTTAAATGCAAGTGTTGGTGAGAAAGGAAATGTCATATGTAATTAGACATTTACTCTTTCATCCAACAAAGGTTTGTTGAACACTTATTATATGCCAGGTTCTGTTCTAGTTACCTGTATGTTTCAGCCTAGAAAAACAAATTCCAGGGGATCCCTGGGTGGCTTAGTGGTTTAGCATCTGCCTTTGGCCCGGGGCACAATCCTGGAGTCCCGGGATCGAGTCCCGTGTCGAGCTCCCGGCATGGGGCCTGCTTCACCCTCTGCCTGTGTCTCTGCCTCTCTCTCTCTCTCTCTCTCTCTCTCTCTGTCTATCATGAATAAATAAATAAATAAATCTTTAAAAAAAAAAACAAATTCCAACTTTCATGGAATTTATACACCGTTAGGGATTAATAGAAAATTAACACAAATATTTTTAAGTAAATTAAATAGCATCTTAGGAGAAAATAAGTGCTATGGGGAAAATACATATATATATGATCATTTCAGAATTAAATAGGGTGGTGAGGAGAGGCCTCTGGAAGAAGGTGGGATTTAAGCAAAGATATGAAATGGAAATCTGGGAAGAGTGTTCCAAACAGAGAAAAGGATTAACAAGGAGGCCAATGTGGTGGGCTTGAATGAGCAAGAGGCAGAATAGAGGTGATGATGTCATAAGACCTTTGGTTTCAATTCGGAATTAAGTGAATTGATTTACAAATTTCTCTTCTTCCGGGCAAGAAAGATGCCTGACACTTAGGAGGGAATCAGAAACCTTGCCATCCTATATTAAAAAGGGGAAAGCACATATTTGATGGTAAAAGATAAAATAAAAACTCATTGTTTTCCCTGGGAACACTATTGTAAGAATACATTTAAGAAAAACAAACTGAAATGAAACAAAGGGATTCTAGCTTGAGGAAGAGAAGTGGCAGTTCTTAACAGGCAAGTGACTGAACATCAAAGCCGTAGATGGTGTGATTTGATTGAATGAGTCTTAGTCTATTTCCATGGAAGCCTTTGCAAAAAAGTGATTGATTCTCATCACTTTAAGCTGGTGTACTTTCCACACTGCCAGAGGCTAACAGAAAGGGAGCCTACTCATAGTGCTCCTTAATATGGAGTCCATGGACCGCCAGTAGAGTAATACCTGGGACCCCTGTGAAAATGCAGATCCCTGCACCTTCCCCAGGCATACTGGACCATGCTGTCTAGGTACCTTTTATGCATCAAAAGTTTAGAACACTGAACAGAAAAGACAACTTCTTAAGGGTCTCTCTGACTCTGGATTTCTGTTGAGTGTCCCATGCCAGGTCCCCAAAATGTTCAATCCTGCAGTGTTTTATTTATGGTTATCAGGTCCACTAACCTTTGGATTAGATGAAGAAGAGTAGGAAAATGCCTTAAGCCATTGTCACAGTGAAAGGGAATGATTTTTAAATCATTGCTCATTTCTATAGCTGTATAATCATTAAAAAACGCGGTGTACCGTTAGTGGGTGAAGGTCACCTTTTCATAGTGATATTTAGATTCGAGGGTGTATTAATTCCTATGAGTGCGCAGTTGTTGATTCTGATGATTTGAGCCAATGAGAAGTAATGATGGCTAAATACCTGAGATCTATTGCCTTGTTAGCTATGTTAACAGCCAATGACAACATAATCTAAAGAGATTTACTGTTTGGCTTTAGAAAAAGTACCAAGCTAAAAGTATAATTAAAACGTTTATTAACCTGCCAAGTTGAAAAGGATACGTTAAGACTTATGGTGTCTGAGGGGTAGCAATGACTTGTTTTCCATTTTGCCTTCTGCCCATCTTGCCCCATGGAATATCCCCACCTACTCTATAGGAACTGAGGAAATGGGCTCACTAATTTTCCTTAATTTCTAGTTTGAGGTCCAAAAAAGACTTGAAAAAAATCCTTTATTGCAAAGCCAGCAATTATTGAAATTCTCTAATTACCCTGTCTGAGACCTTTCTTCATACCAGGGTGATGCAGACAGTCTCTCGATTTTTTTAAAGGTCAAATTACCTTGTTTCAGTATCTTCTGGTGATGGGCCAAATGGGACTAGCTTAATTTAATATGTCTCTGCTGCTTTTCTTTCAATCCAAAGGGGCATCCATCATGGACTTCTCATTCTGACTGATATTGATCAGGTAATTGCCCTCAGCTTGTCAAACTATCATGATTTTTATAAGAATGAGTCTTTTCTAGAAGAAAGTAGACTCAGAGAGAGATACAAAGATTTCGATTAGAAGTTTGCCCAAAAGCAAGTCAGAGTAGAAATCAAGAATGTAAAAGAGAGAAAAAGGGAGCTGAGGGAAGGAAGAGGGGAAGGGGAAAAAGTAAAGATGGGTTGTGTCCTTCTAAAATGTAGTAAATGTGAATTAAAATTATCCACTTGGTACAATTCAGAAAAAAAAAAAAGATCCAGCCTAGCAATAGCACAATTCAGTGCAAGCCAGTTTTGACAATAGCTGTGTGGTTACTCGGAGTAAGCATTAAAAAAAAAAAAAAAAAAAACTGCCAACCTTATTTAATTTTGTCTCAGGATCAAGTGGATACTATTCTTGTGGCTCAGACCATCATTTTCTTTTTCTTTGCTAGTCTGATGTAAATAAACATTAGCTAACTCTTCGAATTATCCTAGATTATTAGGGTGAAGACGAAACCCAAAATAAAGGGAGAAACTCCTGCCAGGAAAGGAGTTCCTCCAGAAAATTGTCTAATGTTGATTTGGGGAATGTCTTCTTAATGTGCTGCTGTGCCATGCCCAGGGACAGCCCAGAAAGAGAGATATTTTCTTCAAAACATGCTGAGCAGTATATGAGACAAATTCAGCTGTATGACTTTATGTGAAATAGAGCAAGGTTACAAAAGCTCATGTGAAGAGTCTAGAAAGTCAAAGTGAGCCCACATGTAGGGTATCATTATAGTTAACAACCAGGTAGTGCTAGGTGTCCAAGAGCTGTATCAAGGCAGCAGGGAGAGCCATCCTGCTATAAGGGCTTCATATAATCATTCACCATCCCTGCAGATATTCAAGAATACCTTGATGCCCTTCAATTTAAGAATAAAGAATGCAGCTTTGTCACCTTCAGAGAATTCTAGAAACAGTCCCTTAAAACACCAGTATCTTCAATGAAGCTGCTATAAAACAACTGACTCTTTTTCCAGGTTTTTTTCAGATCACCATTAGCCTTAGGCCCTCCCCCAACATGTCAACACTGATTAAAAGTATATCTATGACCCACATTAAACCTAATATTGCTATAATTGTTTTTCCAAAAAAAATATTTGTAAATTTGCTTTTGAAATTATTTGGCTACAAATAACTGACTTAACTCACAACATGTTATGAGCTTTCAGCAATCATCATACCTAGATGAAAATTTTACAAAGTGAGAAAATTTAAACCTACACATTATTTTCAAATGCAGTGAAAAATTTTAATGAATACTAAATTTTATAATTAAGTTGGCACAATATCACATCATGTAGGTATTTAATATAACATTAAAACATTCTGAGATTTTCTTTTTGGTATTTTGGATGCAATTTTTTGAGCAAAATACACAATCTTATCTCACACTTTGAATGAATATGTATTCCAATATCAATGATAGCAACATGAGCTATATAATGAAAAATATTGTTTGTTGGATCTTTATAGATTTGCAGTAGAATTTTCTTAAAGCTTCTCCATGCAAAGTCAATCTCATATAGAAATTCATCCCCTATTAGAGGCCAGAAATATCCTGAATAACTGGCCAACTGTCTCACTAGTTACATGGTACTGAATGTTACATTACCCTAGGAGAGCATAACCCAAGGACAAGTACAATTCTGGGCTTCACCTGAAACGACTTATCTGTTCTCCCGAGAGAGAGAGCATCATAAGCTGAAGTTGCTGAGAAAGAAAAAGAAGATGCAGGGAAAATAAAGAAAATGGAAAGTGTTTTTTCGGTTTTTGTTTCTGGGCTTCAAGCTTTCCCTTTCTATTTTAATTTCTTTCTTATACACTCTCCTTTTTCTTACCTGTGTCTCAAGAGAATTGCCGGTAGCATAATGGGCTCACACAGGCAACTCACACAGATGCAGCAGATCAAAGATCTGTTGTGTTCTCTCTCTCAGTTTGCCTTCCCCCAGGAAAACGCCAATTACAGATTCCGATGACTGGTGCGCGTATGCACGTCTGCACGCGCTCTGAGTGTGTATGCATGTACAGCCACGAGTGGGTGCTTTAAGTGTTTTCCTGTGGGATTCACCTTCCCTGGATGGCGGGCAAGGCTGTAAACTTGCATCATGCTCACCAAAGGACCTCCCCACATCGCACCTTCTCCTTTCCTGGCTTCCAGCTCCAGCCCTCTGGGGTTATTCAAGCAAATGTAACACCTCCAGTAGTTGTGCAATCTTAGTTGGTGAACACTCCCTGTGAATCCAGACAAACACCACGACTCAGGGTGAATGTTGTTTATTATATTCATATTTCTTGCACTTACATAACATCAAAATTCTTCTCTGATGTTCAGTGTTAGTGTGTATGTGTGTGAGAGAGCGAGAGAGAGACAGACAGACAGACGGACAGAGAGACACAAACTGCCTGGCCAATTTAACATATCTATTCTTCCACATTTTCAGTATTAACCACATTGTGGAAAGGATAAACCCTCTATTAAACTCCTTTTCTTTCTTAAGTTGTGTGTGGAATGTGCCTTTTGTTCTTCCCTGTGTAAAAATGTATAAAATAATCAAAGCACCATCACGACCTGACAGCTCAGGCCTTTGATGAATAGGGCTTTATGCTGGATTATCATATGACATTTCCAAACTAAATTATATTTATGGGTCATATAGGGTACTATCGCATTATCATCCCTCCACGTGAAGTTTGTACATTTTGCAAGAAGTAGAAGAGAGCAAGGGACCTGGAATTAGATGTCTTTATTTTTGAACATGAAAAAAAAATTAAAAGGCCATCCATTTAACATTCCCTGACTGCTCATTTGAGGTTTCTGAACTTTTGAAGGGAATCTTATTCCTTAGATTATACTACTTCATATACTTAATGTGTTTGGAAATCCTCAGAAATGAGCAAATCTAACACATTCTCTTTACAGATGAGACAACTGAGCAGAGCTAGAAACAGAATTGAGCCTCAGTCTCTTAAACACTTTCCCACCTAACCTCACAACTTGTTTAGACAATGATATATACAGACAAGACTTGGTCAAATCATCAAGGTGACAACATTTCACCTTCAGAGCAAAGTAAAGCAAACCAAAGATATTCTAAATATGAAATATTAGTTCCAAAAAGAGTTATTTGCACTTTGTCAGACATTTTAGAAAACACTCCCATTCAAGTTTGATGATTATTTTTTCTTGTTAAATTCAAAAGGACTTTTCCCTTTGAATACAACGTTATTCAATAATTTCTTAAGAATAGTAAGAGAAAGATACATATTGTCAGATACTATATTTCCTAAATGAGAGCCCCCAGAAAAGAGTGGCATGAGTCATATTTTCTTCCAGTGGCCCAAAGAGTATTCAGCTACGTCTGACAAAACTCTAACCCTGTTCTACTTGATACTGAGAGTGGCACTGGGGAATTCACCATCTTCTCAGGGAAGGGAGGATTCATGGTCAGCTATGTGCACTGAATTTTGTATATTACATCACATTTTCTTTCAAGTCCACATTCTAGTTGGATATTTCTTGTGTACCATTCTACTGCTATATAAAACTTAGGTACAATTGTTCCCTTCTAACAAGAAACACTGTAAAAAAAAAAAATCACAGAAACCTATGAGTCACAAGGAAAAAAATGTAATACAGATGTGGAGCTGCTACCCTATAATGCAGAATACAAGAGTATCCTTTACCCAAACTCACTTTAAATAAATGTGTAGTTCATCCGATTCCATAGCTGACCTACATGGAATTCTTTGTAACATTGATGTAAGATAATGAGACCTAAAATAAATTAAAATATCCAAAAGGGAGATAGTCATTATTAGTCCCATAAAAAGAATTATCTAAAGTAAGATAGAGTCTTTCAAGAAAGTACTTTTAAAAGTCCCTTCAGTTATGAAGCTGAAATTCTTAGCAAATTGCTGGGATACTTCTTAAATTCCTCCACTGTGGGCTAATATTCCAAGGAGCAAAGTGATTATAAGACAAAATATTAATAAAAATGCTATAACTTCTCTCCTTGATATTTCATAAATACTGGCATTGACATTTCTGAATTCTTAAAGCTCTCCTTCTTACTCTGAATCAGAGAGTTATACCTCTTTACAACAAATGGCATAATCACCAAACCAGAGATCCACTGTAAAAACAGACAAACTTACATGATCTCATGTAATAAAACAGGCACCGTGACAACTTGAAGAAGTGAAAACACACAAAAAACCCTGATTATACTATCTTTTCCCTTTTATATACTTCTACATATGCAAAACAGCCAATTATGGTAGGTGTTTGTCCAATTCACTGGTATTGAAGTAGCCAAATCTGATTAAATGATGGGCCTCCAATCTTATGAAACTTAACATTAATATCTCAGATTATTTTGTTAAACAGTTAAACTAAATGATCTAGATTTTATCCACGTCATTTACATAGCAATAACTGTAACTTGCCAAATGGTGAATTTCACCTGAATCAGCTCAGAGTATGGATAGTCATCCAGAGAAACTCTTTCTTGTAATTAATTATTTTCAAAGAATCAAAAATCATTTAGGGGACAGAACCAGAGCTTTCTTCCAGTGATCTTTTAAACAAAATTGAATTGCTCCAACATGGGACAGGAGCAAGCAGAAAACCGCCTCATGTTCACAACCACGTCCAGATGCAAATATATCTCTCACTCTAAATGAAATAATGATACCCTATTTTCTGCAGTTTCATTGACAAATAATAAGAAAGATGTCTAAATGGGTGTGGTAGGGTGAGGGTTAAATCTGATTGTAATTAGATTGCAGTATGCATGGTCATGTGGTTAATAGTAAATTTTCCTTGATTAACTGGTCCTGTTTGTTAAGAGCTCCTATTAACATTAGTGCTCTCCGTGTTGGCTGTAGAGACACACCATGGACCAGTGCAAAATTAATGAAGGCAGGTACGCATGCTGATTAGAATGTGGCAGTTTAATAAACTCTTCCAACATTAAATTATTTAATGCATTCATGCTCATGCAGGCTATTCGATGGTCAGCTTGACCACCTATGTGTTAATATTGGGAATTGAAATGCAGAGAATGGAAGAGATATAGTGGTGTATGAGGTAATTAGCTCTCATGTCTGATAAATGGGGCAATACCTATGTGTGCGCATGTTTTAGCACACCACAAATGGTGCTTTCATTAGCTGGAATCTTCTGCAGAAATTTTTATAAATGGTTAGTTTGATTTTTGTACCATAAACAGTGGGTCTGATAGCTGTAGTCACTGTCAGTTGAATATTTGAGACAAATTTCAAGTCAGCTATAAAGTAAGCTGTCTTGTTAAAATAAATAGGTCACAAAAATTAGATAGGAAGCCTATCAATAAACATCTTCAATCTGGACATAATCCCTATCTATCATATAGAAAATACTTTATATAAATATAAATTATTTCCATATATAAATGCAAATATCTATTAGATTTTGAGCAAAATAATAAGCTCTTATATTTGTACAATGCTTTATAGTTTATACAATGTTTGCACATATGTTATTTTATTTAATCCCAATCAAGGCCATTTTAGGTGGATAGTGTTTGCTAATATGTAGCTGATCAGAGTCTTAAAATTTCAGTTCTTGTAACTCAAAGTCCAGAGCTTTTAGCACAATTGTACAGCTGCCTACAAAACTAGTATTTGTAAGAATAAAGTATTATTTATAAAACAAGTTAATTTTTAGAAGTACATGAGCATTCTAGGAACTTTAGCTCTGTGGGAACAGGATACTACTTAGATTTGGTAGAAACACAAAAGAGGAAATGTCTATATTTTAACACATTCTAAATATGTACAAGTATTTTAAATGACTTACATTTTCCTAGATCCCAGGATACTTTCTGGCTGTATTTTAGGCCTTCACAGAAACTTTCATAGCGCTTACATGGAAATAAGTATGTTAACACAGAGCAATCCAGACTCCGGACCTTGGAGACAGTGTGGAAAGCATGAACTGTACCTTTGGGAGGGCACTGATAAGCCTCATTATGGAATCACAATACCACCCACTGTGAAGGGAAGCTCTGAGAGAGTGGTTGAATGAATTTACCAGTCTGGGGACTTCCCAGATTTTGCCATTCCTGTCTTCAGCTCCTCTCCCATTCCTGGGATGCCAACTAAAATGAAAAGCAGAAAATCATTCTTGCCCTAACAAAATCAAAGCAGAGTAGCAAGAAAGCCTGGAAAGACTAAAACACAGAATCCAGCCTCATAGATCTGTCTTCTTGTTTCAGACTTCTCAGGAATTGGCCATCTGACTTTGAGCAATTAGTTAACTTGCCTGAACTTCAGTCTTGTTAGAGGTAATTGAGGGAACCGGAGAGAGTGAACTTTCAAGTTCCTCAGATCTCTAGAAGGACCTTCTAAATGTTTCTTAACAGGAGAAAGCATGCCAATGATCTTTTTTGGCACAACCTCCCAAGAATATAAAAGAACTACGAAATCCTGTGACAGAAAGTACCACCTTTGAACAGTGTACTCTGCGATCCTCCTCTTCCTAGAGGTCTAAATGGGTAATTTGGGTCACGGGCTGACCTTTGATTGCTCTATGGGCCTTAGCCAGCGGGATGGCTTGACTGAATTCCTGCTTTCTGTTTTTTGTTTTTGTGTTTGTGTTTGGGGTTTTTTGTTTTTGTTTTTTTCTTTTTGGTTTTGGGGGAGGTTTTTTGGTCTCTGGCTAGCTTCAAAGGATTCCTCAGTCATGAATTAATATTGTCCTCTTGGTTAGCTGTATGTGCTTGTCCTTACTGCCTCCTTTTGACAATGGGGACAGTTATTGATGTCTGGCACTTGTTATAGGTGGTTGGCAGCTATGTGAATATTGTAACTTATGATAGGCTTTTTACAACATTGCCATGGTGTCCATGAATTCTGACAGCTATCTGAAGAGTGTAAGTGTTGCCAGTCATGGTGGATGCTGACAAAATGGGTTTCATTTTCCTCCAAATCTAGCAGAAAATTTGTACAAACAGGAGAGTAAACAATTGCCATTTGTTTGCATATTTTCAGTCAATGAAAAATCACTGCATTCTATCCACCTAAGTTATTTACCCTATTGAAAAACTATCTTAAACCAGGCTAAGTCTGTACTTCTTACTTTCAAGCTTTTGGCTTCTTAGAAAACATATGTGAGAAAGAATTTTATCTTAATACCTGAAGTAGAAGAAGGCTACTCCCAAAATAAGACGAGTTCATGCTCAAAACAGCAATAATAATTAATCACAGAATGACATAATTAGATGGTTGAGGTAATGATAACATGGTGAGCGTGGAAATACAACTTTGATATTATGCATTTTTTTAAAATCCCTTATAGGCTCAGGTGATTTTTACAGTACTATCATTCCTTTTGCATTGTCTAGAGCAGTACATTTACTATTCACCAGGTATTTTGAATTCATTTAACTCTTATAACAAACCAATGAGATCAAAATAATTTTTACCTGGTTTATGTATTAGGAAACTGAGTCTCAGAAAACTTAATTAACTTGCCCATGGTCACAGACAGACTGAGCCAGAGGCAAGATTCAAACCCAGAGAGTTTAAGAGTCCCTAACCCCTACAAATGGTACATCTAATTCTGAATAGTCCAATATGGCAGCCTTAACCACATGTACCTATTGAAGAGTTTAGAAGAAAGTATTGAGAAGAAGCTACTAAAGAAACTATTATTGAGAAACATGTCTAATCTGAATCAAGATGTACCACTAAGTGTGAAATATACCAGATTTGAAGACTTAACATGAAAAAATACAAAACAAAACAAAAAAAAGAAAAAATACAAAACATCTCATTAGTAGTTTTGTTATATTGATTACATGTTGAAATGGTAAGATTTTGAATATTTGGAGTTAAAATATTAAAATTAATTGCAATTTCTTTTTACCTTTTAAGGTACCTACTAGAAATATTTCTATATTTATATAAGTACTATATGTATACTATCTCTACTGATCGACATAGATTTTTGAGCAAGTGGATCCAATTTTATATGCTTTCCATATTTTCCATGAGAATATTTCATGTGTACTAAGAATCCCTTTGGAGGGAAAAAAAATGATGGAAAATCTTCTTCAGACCAAAACATACAATGTTCCCAGTATTGGCCATCTCATGGTATGCTTCATGTTCATAATATGATGTGGGACTTAGAATTGTTGTTCATCAACAGTAACCATAAAGTTGCTTTTCTCTGTTTGTCATGGAATACTTCTGATTTATAACAAACTATACTGGAATCATTCCAATGATGGGAATTCCTGGCCATTTGTTAGCCAAATATCAGCATCTACCAATGCAATTATTTCTCTATGTTGAGGTTTTTATTTTGTATAAGAGCCCCGTAAGAGAGTCTTTGGACAATATAGTGATAGACAAAGAATCTGGCCTAACAGCACCAGTGAAATCGTATCAATTGGGGGGGGGGAAGAAGAAGAAATCCCTCCCGAAATTTGAAAAAACAGCTTATTTCATTCACAATTGTACAGATATCTGAGAACCAATATTATCAACCAAAACATTGAGGCTGCTTTTCACACAGAACTTTCCCTATGAGGAAAAAATAGTTAAAATTAAGTTTTCTGTAAGTATTTGTTGCTGACTGACCAAATTTATCTTCTAAATTAGATTAGTAAGTCAGCAAGGGTCATGAGGTACACGCACTAGATAGAAAACTCTAAAAAATACTATGAGAAGCTACATCAAAAGCAAAATCCATAAATTATACACTTACGTATTTATACCCTCATGATGAAGAGATAACACATTTGAAAAGCCACAAGGTAAAGTCTCATACATGCTAATGAACATGGTAGGAATTAGTTAAATATATTGGACTTCAGAACAGCCTATGTCAACACATTAAAGAAGACAAATAGGTATATAGAGGAGGAGAGGTGCTGAACTTCCTTCCACTTATGAGTTTCAACTTGATTTGAGAGGCAATTGCATGCTATTTTCAAAATAACTGACCAAATAGAAAAATCCAAGTTTCAACTTTTTTTTTTAAACAGTTAAAACAACAACAAAATCTTTAATGTTTTTTCCCCCCCTCACCTCTAGCTAAAAGCCAGCTAAATTTTTAAAATTAAATTTGGCAGGCACTTGACGGCATGCTTTCAGCATGATGTTTTAAAGACTGAACTATGGAGCAATCTTTAAACATTAGTGGAGGTCATATGGCAAACTCCACTCATACAACAGAATCATCACATCCATCTCTCCAAATATATCTGGGGCTTTAAGCTAGAATACAAAGAGATATTCCTATCTTTCTCTTCTTCTTGGGGCTCTAAGAACACCCTTTAAATACTTCTGTAGCTCACCTAATTCCTCCCTAATACATTTTGCTGGCTTTGATGTTCAATTTAATTTAAATCAGCAGAATGATCCAAGTGAATCTAGGTTGCTGTAATGTTACATTAGGAAGATCTGATCCATTTGCAGCTAAGGTACACCCAAATTCATTAACATTTACTCAATAGGCTTCCAGCAGGTGACTTTATGAGAGGAAACAGATGCATCTGAATGTCACCTTACCACACATGTGAGTATTAATAGATTTTTGTTCTGTCCATATACTATTACTGCATCCCATTCTAAGTGAATATAGATAACGGCATTAGTTTATTTTAAAATACACAGAATTATACAGAAATGTTCTCTGAGAGGCTTTGACAATTAAATGAGTTCAAACTTTACACAGGCGCAATGGGGATTGACCTCAATGGCTTTCTAAGTGCTAATTACTAAACTTAAATGTAGCATGGCTCAGAGGGCTAAACCTCAGAAAGGGCGAACAGAGGTTGTGGGTTCTAATCCCCATGTCAGCATTATGACCTAAGGCAAGACTTCCTAGAACAGAAAAGTAGGAACAAGCAGTCCCACTATCTAGCTTCTGTACCAGGACAAAGAAACTGGTTGGCCTCACACACAGGCTCTGCGCATCCTGAGGAAGGTCAGCACCTTGCCAAAAGGAACTTTTATAATTGAACTGGAAAGCTAAATAAACCTGAAACAATTAGTACACAAATAAAGGAAAACTATGGAATTCTGAGAAAAATGCAGAAGGAATTCTAGAATCCCAGAGAATAGAGAGATCATCTGTGCCCATTAGACCTTTTAGAAACACTCAGGGTAGAATGAATACAAAGCAATAGTCATAGGCCTTATTAGTGCTAGGACCAGCACATCTCTGAGTCATGTCCTTCCTCCTGCATAAAATAAGAATGACAGTACCTGACCTGCAAATGTGCAAAATTACTGTGGGGAAAACAAATGAGACCATGAGGACAGAAGCATTTTCAACACTATAAAGATCTAAAGTCTATGTAGAGTGGTATGTATTATTGGGTTGCTACATTAAAGTGAGGAGAAATCTTTCCAAAACATATTCATTAAAAAAGACAGCTTGGAAACAGCATATTCACCATGGGATTAATATTGTTGGGAGGCGGGAGTGGTATGTGCCACACACAAGCCTCTATGGAAAGCCCCACAAGCCACTGAGGGGACAATGTTGCTGATACATGTATGCCTACAGAGTGGCCCTGATGAGAAGGAAAAATGGTACTGTGCTTATTAATCCATCCCCAAAAGTAAATAACATAAATGCCATGTTAAAGTAAAAGGAGAAGAAAGGACAAAGGGCAGCGTGGCAGGGAGGGAGAGAGATGAGGGAGGGAGAGATGAAAAAAAAAAAGAAAAGAAAGAAAGAATGTAAACCTTTTACTGAAGTCTCTCCATGATGTCAGAGAGTGAACAGCACTGCTTGGCAATCTCTGTTCACACATGTGGAGGCTCTGCTCCAGCTTGACACCATCTTCTCCTCCTGTCCCTTCCTGCACTCCTTCTCCTCCTCCTCTCTCCTGCCCTCAGCTCCCCAGCACCCCAGAAATTCTCTACCTAAATCTGGCCTCTGCAGCCTCTTCTCTTACTCTTTCTTCCATGTTCCAAATAAATTCTGTCCTCTGCATTGCTGCCTGTCCTTTCTCACACGTGGTGGACTGCTTTCTTGGGTCCTTCCCATTCTTTCCTTGCCCATTAAGGCTAAATAGCAAAATAAGGACCTAAGCCCTAAGGAGACAAAATAAGATCATTATATAAATACAAGAGGGTGCTATACAAAGATCTATGGGATTGCAATACGCCTACCGTATGCTAGGTGGCCTTTCAGAAAGGAGCTTTATATTTCTTAACTGTTTTAATTCCCTCAACCACCCTATGAGATAGTGGCTGCCCCACTTTACAGAGGAGGGCAATGAAACCCAGAGAGGATAACTAATTTGCTCAAAGTCTCAAAGCTTTAAGTCTAAGAAGCCTGCACTCAGCCGCTAGAAGAGATGGTTGTCTGGTGAAGGAAAATGAATCAATGTTCAAAGTATTGAAGTGGATTTTGTAGGGCCAGGAGCAGGGGTGGGGAGTGGAATTTCATGGGTAGGGAGGGTAATGCCTGCTGAAGGGGTCATAGCCAATCTCAAGAGCGCTTATCATAAGCTTATGACAAGGTACAATACAGTGTAAAGCCAAATCCTCTCTAGGCAATGCATTCTCAAAGGTTGAATCTGTAGGGTGAGGTATTTTTGACAAATTAAATTTATATTGGCTAATAATTTTATTAAACTCAGGGAACACAAGAGTCAAATGAAACAGAATGAGAACCAAACTAAACTCAATGAAGGCTCATATATTAAATTTAGTCTAGACTTTCCCTCCCAAAATGATTAGATCTAGGAAGAGCCTGCTAATTAGGGAGAACAAAGCATCACACGTTCCCAAAGCTTGCATGTGGAAATGGCATGGCTTTGTCATTAGGCATTGCATGAAGGTTGATATGTCATCTATTTTGGCTTTTGCAATGTTTTCCCACCAATTCTGTGTATGTTTGATAAGATGTGAAAGCAATATGAATTTGTTCTATGAGCTGAAGTAATCTTTTTTTAAAGTTGTGATTCTTTTTAATTTTTTAAACTAATATTCTCATCTTTTCTCTTTGGTCCCATGAAGGTATGATATTGGGTGGGATTAAGAGATTGTTTTCATGTATTTAGACTTCAGGTGAAATTCTTCAGGTACATTCCAGAGTCTAGTAATTGTTATTAGTATTAATAAGAATTACCCAGCTAAATCCTAGTGCCATGCCCTGAAATTTTACCCCTTAGGATCAAGCCTCAGTAATAATTTCAGTGTGTTGAGATGTAATTTTCAGTTCACAGACCTCTCAAAAAGGCAAAAACAGATATGGGAGTTTAAAGTTTGAGATAACAGAAAGGAAATTTCTTTAGTTTGTGCTGCTTGGAATTAGAGATGCATAATAAGTAATCATTTCTCTTCAAAATGCAGGAATCCACTTGCTATAATTCATAGGATGGGGCTGATACACAGGACAAGCAATCATTCCTATAAGGGACTCTTAATAGTGGATTCTTTCTATGCATTTCTTCAAATGAAGGGTACCTTTGGCTGTATTTCTTTTTGTGAGAGCCGTTTTCTTTGCCTTCAAATCTCTGTAATACATATTATTTGAATATCTGGAAAATGTATTATTGCCTTGTAAGTGGGTTGTGAAAATTACCAGCCCACAGAAATTGTATCAATATGCTTCATGCTAGGGTTTACTCTGATGAAAAATAAAAGAAATTGGCCCTCTTTCCTTTTCATCTGATATAATTTGTTGCTTACCTTGGAAGAAAAAAAAACTTAACTCTGCTGATAAACAACTACTGGTATATGTTTTAAAATATGGGTAAATTCCAAGAAAAGGCAATCTAGGTTTTCCTGATTCTCCTGTTTAGGCAAGAAATAGGCTAAGGCTTCTGTGTGTATATTCTCTTTCTACAACAATGCCACGACAAAACCCGTCCCAATTATTCCACCTCTCTATGTTAGAATTCCATATTTTTAAACTTGATTCAACAACCATTCCACACCAGAGGATATATCATTACTTGTGAAATGCTCAGTGCCTTTCAATAAAAAAAGATGAAATAATTTTACATAAACAAGTTTAAAATGTCAAGAGAACCAAAATGGATCTATTTGAAATCGTTTCTGAAACAAAATTTGATTTTTGTCAATAGTGCATAAAAAACAATGAAATAGCCAAGAAAAATTTTCGTATTATACAGTCCTTTGGACAGAGGGTCAGTTCTAGACTTTTAAAACTTGGTGTCCTAAAATATTACCAACATGTTTAGTTCAAAATAGAATATTTTCAACAGGTTTGCTTTCAGTAAAACCGAAAGGGTGATTAATTGCAATAAAATATATTAATAAACTATAGCATGTGCTATTTTACTGATGTGCCTAATGGTGGGAAGATGCTAATTATTTGATAATGATCACTTTTTAAAATTTCTGCATAAGAAGTTTCAGCCATATTTCCATTGTGAAATATATAGCCATCTAAATCTCTATCCCCAAATCTTTAAACAGATCTAGGTAAAGATAGGTACTTTCTCTATCCAAAACCTGAAAGTGATTTTACTAATGCATCCTTATAAACAGAAGCTAGGTCAAAATATCTTAAATATGGCACATTTCATATGTTTCTTGAGAAATTTAAAAGTGATGCCTATCTTCAAGGGATTTATAAGAAGGAACCTTATATAAACAAAGCCAGCTTTGGGTAGAGAATAATTTTCTCTTTAATGTGCTTGTCCTCATCTGGAAAAACTGCTCTATTTTTATACAACATCAAATTTTTGAGTGTTTCTTCCTGGACTGTGAGTGGATTTATGAAGGCTTTTTTCTTTTAAGAACTTAGAGAAACAATCCTTTTCATTCTCTAAGAGGAGTACCCATTTATAATTGTGGTGATTTGTATTTACACAGTAATATTACCTAAAAGACCAGGATGTTCTACCTCTGGTAAAGTGACTCTTGT
Organism: Vulpes vulpes; assembly: GCF_048418805.1. Classification (NCBI taxonomy): domain Eukaryota; kingdom Metazoa; phylum Chordata; class Mammalia; order Carnivora; family Canidae; genus Vulpes; species Vulpes vulpes. The sequence continues at coordinate 135,053,606 of NC_132782.1, read as the reverse complement.
TTCAAGAATCTCCAGAGAACTTATCCCTGAACCTTCACATTGCATGGGTTTTAATATGTTGACATTTCCAAGAATAACATGGTCTGTAAAGAGCCCAAGAGTGAAGTGGGAGCACTTCTATCAATGATACTTTTGAAAATGAAATATGTTTCCCAGGTTTCTTGAGATAGAAATCAGCAGTGGGGAAAGGTGACTGCTCCATCTGCTTCTAATGAGTTGGAGGAGGTGACCTCCGACCAAGGAACTAGGGACATAAGGACACAGTACTAAAACCATCTTCTCTTGTGACATAAATGGAAACTCACTTTCTAAATAGTTATGGTTTTTCAAAAGGTAATGGTAATTTAGCTTGATCAGACATCTTTCACATCTGTCATCTCCTCATTGATATTCACTGGTATTCCCATATTTTCTTTCCATTTTATAGCCTCTTAAACACTTCTATTCATGTGCTATGTGTATGGAGCATAGACTAAGTACATACTTTATAGTAGCCTCCCCTGGCCACAGCTTTGGCACTTGGTGCCTCCATACCTTTGTAAAGAGAGTCCCTGGGCTGAGAATGCTCTCCCTCCAGATTAGAATCCTCCCTTCCTCCTGGGCCTAATTCAAAGACCTCTGCAGTTGGAGTTCATCTTTTATCTCTTGACACATTACATACTTGGATGTGCCAAGTGTGCCATGTAGCGTATATACTTCTGAATAAATGCATATCCCACTGGTTATTTTGCCACTCACATGCCATTGTGTTTAAATGTTGGATCTTTCCAACTAGACTTTAAGTTCCTATATGAATAGAAGACATTTTTCACTTTGGGATATCTTGAGTATGTATGGCAAAGATCTTTTTATATAGTAAGTCAATAATTCTTTTTTGAGTGAAAAGTAGGCAAAAGATAATATTAGTAGAAAATATGAAGTGTATTAAGATACAATTGACACATAATATTACATTAGCTTAGGTGTACAACATAATGATTTGATATATATCAAAATGATCACCATGTTAAACCTACATCTATCACCATACATACTTACGAACTTTTCTTCTTGTGATGAGAACCTTAAGATCTATTCTTTTGGCAAGTTTCAAATCTAAAATACAGTATTATTAGCTATAGTCACCATGAAGACTCTTAACCATAAAAAGCTCCTCACATTTTAAAGTATATTTACACTTGGAAAACAGCACTGTAAGACTAAGGAAATCTCAACTAAGGAAGCACCTCAAAGATTTTACTAAAGTAGACATTTAAAATTGAATCATATTAAATTAAACTACCAAATTCAATAAGCGGAACTCTAAATCTTTCAAAAGAGGAAATCTTTGAAGGATACTAACAAATGACACACAAATAAAGAAAAGGTAAACTAATGTTTCAAAGGTCAATAATGTATGAGTTTTGATTCAAATGCAAGCTGCCGTCCTCCCTTTGGGGGTTGGTGTGAACAAAAAATTTAGTCATGGATATTAAAAAGAATTCCTTTAATTCCAGAGTCTTTCACATAGGAAGCTTAAAACATGTTTAAAGTCTTATCTAGTAGTTAGATCACCTGCTATGGTCACTTTGCATCTAAGGCAGGGAAGCCAGAAGGTATAGGAAATCCAAAATCATACAGAGCTTCAGTAATTTGACCAAGAAAATAATGCGTGCCTTCCAAATCCCTGACTAATTCTTTGGCCACGGGATTACATTTTCCATACTCCTGACATAAGGAAAAATAATGAGAAACATAATTTTTAAAGAGCTACTAGTGACCACTAAATTTAAAATTTTCTAGAAACCATATTTCTAGTCTATTCCCACTGTCCTGCACTAACCTAAACCTTTTAAATTTATCATATTACTGCCATAGCTTCCAGTAGACTCTCCTCCAATCCCAACCTCTCCCCTTACTAAAGGCCCCTCAGTATGTAAGTCTCCCCACATCATACAGCTCAAGGACAGTACTGCTCCCAACTTCATTTCCCTGGTTACTAAAATCTTATAAAATCTGATCACACTCTGACTAGACAACCTTGTTTTCCTTCTGCTAAATAGTTTAATATGTAAAATTGTTTCCTAGATGGATCTAGTAAATTAATCTTCACTTTTCTGATGTGTTTTAATTGTCTGAAGGTTCACCACAATGCCAGGTACCAGTTGGATGCTCTATATATGTATATGCTAATTGATTAATAATTGAAGAGATTTTTAAAAAGTGCTTGTGAAGTACTGGCCAATTGATGCATGTCCTATAAGCTGCTTTGTAATGTTACCATCTAATCCCCTACATGGAAATATTAATAGGTTCAACAGTTCTGGGAAAAAAAGTAAACTTCCCTTTCCCCTCAAAACTAGTGTGCTCTAAAACATTCTCCTAACAAGATTTGCCTGGTTTCATCATCATTCTTAGAATCCTAAAGATGCTTCCATATTTAGAGATGCTGAATACCCAAAGCCTAAAAGCAGAACTTATCTACCCTTTTATAAGCACTTCAGTAAGTTAGACCCAATAGTTATCAATGCAAAAGTAACATTTGTATCTCTCATACAATAGATGCAGAGTTCTCTACTCAAGAATTTTAAGACAATGCATAAGAAAAAGGATGCAAAGCGAGCAAATTCTATATACCACAGAATAAAAGACAGCTCATTTTTCCACAATTAAGAGGAATTGTGAATATTCACATAATAGCTCCTATCCCAATTACTTGGAAAATTCATCCATCTTGAGCATTTGTCTGCAGGCCAGATATTTATATAATTCTACTTCTCTGGTTTAATTTTGATCCCAGGTGGGCAAACAAACTTGTATTTCACAATGGGGCCCTTCTTGTCAACCCTAGATGATCAGCTCCTTTGCAGCTTGATGGTGGTCAAACTCAATGAGTGCTACTACAGTTGGAACAGTCACGGGTCACTTCCTTGTGGATGAGATTCCCCAACCTGCTCTATCTGCATCCAGCAAGGAGACAGCATTTCTTGGTCGATTATAATTATCAGACCATTTCTTAGGCAAAGGTCAAGAGAAAATGTACAATTCCCAATAAACTCATTATTAGTAAGGGTGACTCCTGGTCACCTATTGCTGTTTAATGACCGAAATTCACAATGGCACAAGTAGACAACTGACATTTTGCCTGAGCACACATCTCTGGCCAGTGATAATTAACCTGAAGGTAAAGAACCAGTCATTTTCTTAATTCAACAAGGCACCTCTTTCAAAGTTGGGGCTCTTCCTGTTTTAATAATCAAAAGGAAAAGACCTTTGGTACTTAATATTTAAACAAAATGTTTAATATTTACACAGTAAAGTTCTTCTTCTGATATTAAACCAGCATTAAAGCAGGGATGGAAATTGGTTTATAATCTCTGACACTAGGCCCGGAGCCTTGTAGTGTAGTAAACAATGTCACTCTTCAGATGGGCACCACCTGCAATGGGTTCAGAAATGTCAACTGTAATTAAACATTTTATTTCAAGGATAATTCATAGGTTATGTACATGAAGGACTGCTTTCTGCCATGAGAAATTTCAAAGTACTGGGCTGTGTAAATAAGAAGCAGGTCTCTCTCTCTCTCTCTCTTTTTTTTTATTATTGTATGTTTTTTTAAAGCACATGCAAACTGACTGAGACCTAATTAATATTATTCTTAAACATATGCTTCATATTTTACAAAGATTTTTAAAGTCAATTTCATGAAGCTTGTCTGGTAATGATACATTTCTACCTAACCAATTATTTCTTCTAGCTACAAGTTAAGAATACTGCAGGGGGGAAGAAAGGGTATGATTTGCTACAAGCGAACATGGTACAGTAATGGCAACGTTGGGATTTGCTCTCATCAGTGCCAAATTTCTCTTTTGGGGCTTTAGTTTTAAGTTACAGTTTGAGTGAAAACCTGGAGAAAATTGATTACTTTTAAAAAGATATGCTATTCAAAGGTGTAGGGGTCACCTAGCACCTCCAATAATGCTTCTAATCCTAATGAGAATTTAGGGATGAAATTATTCAATTAAGAAGTGTGTGTGTCTGTGTGTGAGAGAGAGAGAGAGAGAAAGCAATACTCAGTTTTCCCAATAAAAATTTATTCACTGTTCCTTGGTAGCAATTTTTACAACTAACATAATGAATCAGAGACTTAAAATACACCTTCCCTGGCCCTCCACCCTAACATTCTACATCATTTTTTCCTAGGGGAAAGACCTTAAGTAAAAATGCTATTAAACTCATGAAAAAAAAAATTGGGGTAAAAGTGGCACCTTTTTGTGCACTTAACACAGTTCGTTATAAGACTATTCTTTTCTCTAACTACATACGGCAACTAGGAAAAGGGATGCTCTGCTTGTCTGCCTCTCATTTGCTCTCCCTGCTCTTTTTAAATTTACATCATAATTGTGTATTATTTTGACACATGTTGTCTACCAAATAGAAGGACATATGTACACGAACAGGCTCAAACACAAGGGGAGGGGGCATTTACTAGAGAGTACAGAGCCACACCCCTCCCAGGTGGGTGCCCTGCAGAAAGGCCTGGTACTGAACACACAGAGATGTACCCACGGTAGCACTGTTTCTGAGATATAGTGGTCGTTCCTTCCCACTGGTGAAAATATGTTTATAATATCAAATGGCAACAGTCATAAACTACTATTCCCAAGTAAGTATAGTATAGGATAGGATACTTGTTAAAGGAATCCTGATGGTGTTTCCTTTAATTGCCTCTTCTTTTGGAAATAGGATAACCATAAAAGCTATGGGAAATATGAGGAAAGGAGATGACACACTAAGAGAAAAAGGCTATCTATATAAATCCTATGTATACTACTTAAAATTACATAGAATTAAAAAGCTGATATAGAAAAAAAATAATTGAAGGAAATATGACAGCAGTGTGAGTAATTTTCTTCCCATCTCTCAAATGTCTGTAATGTGATCATGTGAGTCCAGCTATTAAACATCTATGTCAAGTAAGAACATGATCATCTTAAGGAATTAAAAAGTCCACAGAGCATCCATGCATTGAACGAGGTAGAGAAGAAATTTGGCAAAGGCTTGGACTAAACACAATTTGAGCTTCTTTGTCTCGACATCTCCCACTCGACTAAGAGAGAATAGACCAAAAAGAGCATTGGCAGACTAGGAATGAAGGAAGAAGGTAGAGGAACACAGTACCAGAATGGTTAGTTGGTACCGGAGCTTCTGTTAAACTAATCTCAGATCCTAAGTACTACAGATTCGCTTTGTCTTCCTGTTCAAATGCTGCTATCTCGGCTGCAAGACAGAAGAAAGACCAAACCTTCCCAGCCCAGCTATACCGGATCCTGGTTAGGAGAGGGTTAAAGCCTGTTGCTATGACAAAATAGGATTACAGCATAGGGGACATATTTCAGCTGTAGAAACCCCCACTGAATCAGCCCAGTCACAGATATTAAACTCTGAGGCCGCAAAGCCAGTAAACAACACAACTGGTAAGATGGCACAAGTGACTGACTTGATTGCTCCACAAGTTTCTGTATTCAAGCCACATACATGCGTTCACAGGTTGTCATCTCAATAAGGCCCTTTGACCGTTTGGTGAATATTTGTCTCGTGGCTTGGCAAGGTCTCCCATTTTCTCCTTCAACCTAACGTGATTCTCCACTGCATCTCCCAGCCTTAATTTCCTCTCTGCAAAAAAAAGTGCATGATTGCAATGATCCTCTTACAGTGGCAATGCCCAAAGGCCTTCATGCGATAAACCCCACTAATCAGCCTTGCAGTCTTTGGGGGTGAAAAGGTACAGGGTTCCAGCTTGGGAATGCTCGCCAAAGAATTGGGTAAAGTGGATGGCAGCCACAGAAGAGTAACTGGAGTAAAGACTCTTCCCCTAGAGCCTCCTCCTTTGCCTATGGAAAAGGCTCGGGAAGAGGAATCCTAAATCATTACACCTGGTCAAATAATAAGAATTCATTTAGAACAAATACAATATTAAAAGCTAATTTTTTCCCCACAAAATTAATTAACTTTTCCCTCTACAAATATATTACTAAAACTTTCTCACTGCACAAACTCTCCAAACAAAATTAATGGTTTTGTTTTGAAAATTAATTTAGATATTAAAAAATTATATTTTTCCACCAAGATCTCAGTTACTCAGATTAAATATTAACCAAAAGCTGTCTTCTGCTTAAATAGAATTTAGCCTTTGAAGTGTTTTTATTAATCTCTTCTGATGTAGGTGCTTGAAATTCTATGAAAGTGCGGCTGCTACCCGTTCTGTGCATCACTTACTGTAATTTATTTTCAGAACATAATTCTATTTATAAATGAAAATCCTATTAAAAGAAGACAAGAAAAATTAGTCCTAGACTTTGCATGGGTAGAGTAGAAACAAAATGAGCGGCCTAACCTGAAGTGACATTTACAAATTACCTGTTAATTTAAACCGGGTTGAGGGATGACAGAGTTTAGTCAGACTGACAGGAAGTACCGGAGGAATGACAGTTGGGTCTGGAGTGGCCATAAAGCTCTTACTGCCAGCACATTTCTCTGTGCTCCACCACCACCCCACTGCCTCCCCAAAAGCTTCCTGCCCGGTAAATAATGTATTTATAAAAATATTTACATTTTTGGCAGATTAGTGAGTAAAGGTATTACGCAGCTGGAAGCTAGCCTCCTGTTTAAAGGGAGGAAATAATTGATTTAAAAAAGCTTCAGGCTTTAGTCATTGAGTGACACGCCCTCCCCACCAGCCCCCTCCACACCATCCCTACCATTTAGGCCCAAATAACCAGTTGGTGTTTTCCCATGAGTCTCTTTGAACACAGGGGCCTGTATATTGGCATATAGATACGCACAACCTTCTCTCTCTCCACCACGGTGTTTCAGAGGACAAGCCATCGGAAACAGCTGGTGCTCCTTCTACGCTTTCTACCCCATTTTATTATTTTTTTTAAGATTTTATTTATTTACTCATGAGAGACACAGAGCGAGAGAGAGAGAGAGAGAGAGAGAGAGAGGCAGAGACACAGGCAGGGAGAGAGCAGGCTCCACGCAGGGAGCCTGACGTGGGACTCAATTCTGGGGTCCAGGATCAGGCCCTGGGCCAAAGGTGGCGCTAAACCACTGAGCCACCCAGGCTGCCCTTCTACCCAATTTTTGAAATGTAACAACAAAAATAAGTCCTAAATAATAATCTTTTGAGAGGAAGCCAAAAAAGGGGAAATAATTGTTACACCCTTGAATATTTTGTTATAGACTTGAATATTTTTCATTCGATTTAAAGGACTACCAACCCGATTAAGAATCCACAGATACCACCTATATCGAAGTAGATTTCAGTATGTAGCAATTAAAACTCATTTTTATCAAACATCTATTCCACATCCAACTTAAAAAAGATGTATGTTTTTTATCTGATGGGCATATTCTCAGTTGCACTAATAAAAGTTACACACATGCATGGAGTAGAAATACAGGCACACAACCCCACACACAACACATATATAACATACAACACACGTGTGATATATACCCAGTCATCTGGTTTTTATGAGCAAGCCTCTTTGTATCTTAAGAAAACAAAACCAGTGGGTATTTTAATTTTTTGAAACAACTTATTTGAGAGAGAGAGAAAAAAAAAAATAAGCAGGGGGAGGGCAGAGGGACAGGAAGAGAGAATCTCCGAAACTGCCGTCTATTAAGTAGAAGACCATCCCTATATTCATAAATTAATAACAATAAGTACATTTAGGTTAACAAAGTAGAAATAAAAAATCAAAATACATTTAACTAAAAAGATGCATTGAACTCAAATGAAATGAACTAAATAAAATAAAATTAAAATGATAAAATAAAAATAGGAGACCATCTCTGTATTCTTAAATTAGTGACAATAAAAACATCCTGGTGTTTTATCTGCCTGCATCCTGATTAAGGCTCCTGCTCCTTTTGCCACCTTTAAATGCTTTTGTCCATTGGAGAATTCTGGAACTTTCAAGGAATTGTTACACTTTCTTCTTGTTTACCCATTCTGGAATTCTATGGACAGTACAGGGATAATTCTGTAGCACAAAATAATTGCTATGAATTATTCACATCCTGAAATCTTCACACAACTTTCAGTAACTGTTCTGAGCTGGAAAATTATTGTGTGTAGCTTACTTCTCTAAACAAATGTCTCTATGTTTGTGGTAAGACTGTCTACCAGAGACTATGAACCATGAATATATTGTTTTAGAAGAGCAATTTTACCAAGTAAGAAACAATTTTATCTTGAAATTTTGATCCAATGGTCCTTCTTTTCTATTATCTAGCAATAAGGAATAATTCAATCCCTTGATATGCAGATAATCAGAATAGTCACATGAATAATTGGCATTTCTAAATAAAAAACTAGTTGCAAAGAGGTTAAAATATTAACTTAGAGCAAAAAAGTCTGAAATCTGAGACGCTGATGAAGAGAATCTGCTGGAAAAAAGGATCATTTTCCTTGCAGTTCCTCAGTTGAGCTGGATGAGGGCCAGTCCCATTTAAAGCCCTCTCCACAATATGCCAGGACTCTGATTATCAAGTCATTTTAAGCTCACACCAAATTCAAAACAAAGTTCAGAAAGGATAGCCAAGGGAAATTTTTCCATTCTTCCTCCATCCCTTTACCCCAAAAGTGCCACAGAAGCCTTCCTCCTCATGCCATCTACTATTAAAAAAAAAAAAATCAAAGTCTCTCTTGTCCTCTTTGGCATATAAAGAAATACTTTTTATACTAAATCCTAGTTTTGAGTCTTTCTTCAATCTGAGTTTAGAGATAAATTATAAATTATCTGTGTCTTAGACTCCTCTGTCACACTGCTGTCAAGAAGCATATGCCTGTTTGGAAAATCCTGGTTATTTCTACAAGATTTATGAAATGTTACTTTGCTCCAAGATTGATATCCACGTCCTTATTCAGTATATCAAGGGCATATGATAATGATAGCGATCAATGTTATTTTAACACTGCACAAAGGCCAGGGTGTCAAGGCCATCACTTCATTAGACAACAGAACTATTGATTATTAACTAGAGACTAGCTAAAATCGAAATACCTGTACAATCTCCCCATGCCAAAAAATCATCAGTGGGCGGGCAAGCAGATTACATAATCTGTCAACCACTATGAAACTTTCTCAAAACTAAACAGACAGTATGAGGAGCATTTCAAAGGGTGTTTCACCGTGAGAGATTTCTCCTTTATATACCTTGAGCCTCTGCCATCTTCCCTCCTAAAGCTCCAATAATTTTAGCCTCATAACACTCTTTGAGTCTGCCCTTATGATGTAAATGCTCATTAAAAATTGAGGGGAAAGGGGTTTTGAAAACTGTTAAGGTTTGGGTGGGAATGAAAGGAACATAAAGAAAGCAAGAGGTGACAGGTGTAAAGGGAAATAATTAAGGACTACTGATGCCCTTACTCCAATCTTCCTATTTTTGCCTTTTTAAAAATAGTAAATGTTTTCTAAATATCATAGGGCTAAAGGAAACTACATACTCTCCCCTCCCTGATAAGAGACATATTATTATTTAGCTGGATCCCATCATTTTTTATATGCAAATTGATCAGACACCATTCTCTTAAGCTCTGAGCTCTGAAATCTGTACGCTCATTGCAGGTGTTAAAGTGGCCTCTCTATCCTGAAGTCATATATTTGGACTCTCAGGCAATTTCCCCATCATGTGGGCTTTAATTGGACCATGTTTCCTAATCAGCGTAATTTCCCCCTTGACCAGCCCTCTATGTGCATACACTTAGAAAAAAGGAAGTGGGTTAAAAGGAGGGCATTGAAAAAAAAAATCAGCCTTCTCAAAACAGCAGTTTGAACACTTCCTAATGGAGCTCTAAGAACTCATCCTAAGTAAAGCAAATGGCATGAGGCATGTGGAAAACTGATTAGTGAGGACTAAAGCAGACATTTATTGCCCAGAGGTAGAAAGTCCACTAATCTTCCTGTTAAACCTCTGTTTTCATTTCCTTCTCAACTAACCTCACTCTGGACCAAATTCATCACCTGTCCTAAGCCTCCAATCGCTACTGAAATTAACGAAGTCAAGGGAACAGTAGAGGGAACCTCATGGGAATTTATTCCTCCCATTCCTCCCAGCATTTCCAAAGATAGTGCTGAAGCCCTGAAACATCAGGGCCTTGGTCTTTTGCAACTTTCATTACATTTTTGCTTTTCAGAAGAGGCCATCAGAACCTGCATCCTGATTCTGAAATTATCACCAGCGATCTTGAGGAAAAGTGATGGGACTGACATTGGTGAACCGAGCACACAGGGAAGAAAATCTGTAATTGATGGCAACATGATCACATACCAGGATCCTCAGATGTCATGAGTCTAAGTCCCACGCCAAGCATTTTTGGTGATTCTAGGCTTATATGGCAGAGCTCCTTTGATAGGTGAGACATTCTAAAGATGCAAAACTTAAAAAAGACCATCAAAGCTGGAACAATTTGAGCAAAAAAATATATAACAGTATTTGAGTATAGCCCAAAGTATAAAATAAATATATGAGTCCATACTCCTATACATTAAGGAGTAAATAAATGAGAAAAAGATAAAGATCTTCCTCACAGAAGAATTCTGAATAATTTATATCAATCCTCTTCCCTCCAGAAGGTGGTTCTGAGTGCTCTCCCCCAACTGTCCCATCCATCTTTCCTGCCCTTGAACTGAACTGGATTTAGTGACTTGCTCCTAAAGAACTGAGTATGTACAGGGGGAGTGAGGGGCAAGTTAACAGTGGAGAAATCTGCCAAATGTTACCTGGGCCAGGTGATCAAGATTAATATCACCAGTGATAAGTCATGTGGATAACATACACCCCCCCAATAGGATGTGACAAAAGGGGCACTTCACCTCTGTGGTACTCTTCCCCAAAACATATAACTCCAGTCTAGTCAGAAGGAAAACATCAGATAGACCCAAATTAAAAGACATTCTAGAAAATAAATGGCCAGTAATCCTCAAAACTGCCAAGGTCATGAAGACAAGACTGGGAAACTGTCCACAGATCAGAGGAGACTAAGATGTGATGTTTAAATGTGATGTGGTGTTTAAATGTAATGTGCTGTCCTGAATTTGATCCAGGAGTGGAAAAAGGACATTAGTGGAAAACCTAGCAAAATCTGAATGAGTCTGTTGGTTTACTACTAATATCCCAATGTTGGCTTCTTAACTTTGGCAATGTATGTAGAATGTAAACATTAGGGGAAGCTGTGTGAGGGATATGCAGAAATCTTGAATTCTCTCTGCAATTTCTCTGAAAATCTATAATTATTCTAAAGTATAAAGTTTATCTTAAAAATCCAAAAAATGTCCCTATAATGACCAGCCTAGAATTTTTTCACTGTGTAAAGAAAAGGAATAAAAATGTAAATGATAGCATTTTTGCCAAGATAAAAAATAAAATGAGAAAGGATAATCTATTTGTACAAAACAGAACGAAACAAAACAAATACACTGTCATAGACATCTGAGTACATAAGTGTATGTATAAGATACACCTATGTGTAGATATTAAATATACAGAAATGTACATAGATCAATACTATAACTGCTATTCTAGTATTCATTCATTTATTTTATTCATTTACTCATCCACTATTCTGAAATAGTAACTGCTACACATGAGACACTTTGCTATGGGCTGGGAATCCAACCATGGAAAAGATGAATACAAAACCTTACCCCCAGGGAGCTCTTTTATAAGCTCATTCTTCAGTGCTCCAAAACTTTTAAATCTTCACGAATTTCATGTATCCTACAGAGGTATTTAGTTTAGTTTAGGTTTTGTTTGTTTGTTTTGTTTTGAGTAAAATTCTTAGGTTCCAGATCCAGACATACCATTTAATTGAATACATGGTTCTGTGCAAGATTCTTAACAGCTACCCATGTCTCAGTTTCCTGGCCTGGAAAATGTGGATCATAATAATTACTTCTTCACAAAGCTGTTGTAAGGGTAAAATAAATCCTCACATATGTTATAAAATGCTATGCAAATGTTACCTATAACTCAAAGAATAGTTACTGTGCTATCTGGCAGGGCCCAGTAGGAATAGGAACCCCAGCAGAATGAGGAAACAGAAAGGAGGATGGAGTTCAAACTTTGGACATGGGAAGGTACCAAGAAAAAAACCTTCTCTACTTCCTAATCTTGCCTGGAGTCAGCTTTGAAAGTGGATATGTAAATGTATATAAGAAAAGTGCAAAACAATCTTGTGAAGTAAGAAGGAGTCACACATTACTATCCCCATAAATGGATGTGGCACCTGAGGCCCAAAGATATTGAATAACTTGTTTGAAATTCCACACTGAGCCAGTAACACATGAAAATTAAGAATTTACTCCCCTTGGCATTGAGACCGTACCACAAAGATTTGCCATTTAGCATACCCTTTGTGCTTAGGCCCATGTTAGCAGGACTAAAACTGCTTCTTGGATTTATCAATGGTTATGATCGGCAGGATTCATGTACGATTGTTTCGCCAGATGGGGAACCAAGGCCCTCACGCTGCCATTTCAATGCAATCCTAGTTAACGCCAGGCAATCCCTCCCTGCCTTTTCCCGCACTGTTTATCATCTCTAACCCCATACCACTGGCTATCTGTGAGAGGCTTCTACTGCAAGCAATATGCCAGTCTTCACTCTCTCCCTTCCCTTGTATTGTATGATACAATTAAATTATGATGTATACTTGTATTTTAATGTTATATTTATAACTGTACATATGCCCAAAGGCTTTAGCAGGAGTTACATTTTTATATCTTGAAAAAATACATATTCAAAACATCAGTTTTTGAAAAGCAAGAAAATTTCTTTAGTAGTTTTCCTCTTTTTGCAAGAGAAAAGTTGAAGTTCTCCTTTGGCTACTTTATAAAGCATTAGATAACTTTGAAAAGTTTTTTTTTTTAGTTTTATTGAAAAGATTCTAGAGGTTCTTTTAAGCTGTTTTCTTGCATACATGGCATAGAAGTGACCATCTATTTCAACTCAGTATTTCAAGTCCATGACCATTTATGGAGTTCTAAGTTCTTGAGATTGAAAAAAAAAAAAAAGAAGAAGAAGAAGAACTAGAATTCCTCAAGGAATTTACTAACTGGTGAATGTAGAAAGCAAAACAGAAAATAATATCACAATTTTGTATTACATATAGATTGCTCTTGAAGTTTAGTTGCAATTGTTGTGCAGATAGTCATGAGAAAAAAAAAAGGTAGAGGAGAAGTATTTGAATTGGATCTTCAAGAAAAGGTACGAGTTTAACAGAACAAGAAGAAGTATGTCTAAGAAAAGAGAATCACATGAACAGAGACCTTGAATCATCAAAGAGATTAACCATGTTAGTGATTCACTGACAAGACCAGAGATGATAAGACAAAATATGGTGGGGAACAGTTCCTGAAGGCCCCTTTAATCCAAATTAAAAAGATGAGGATTTGTGATTTACAGGTTATGTAGATCTATTTATGGTTGGTAATGGAGGGGTGTGAGAGGTCATGAACAGAATATTCAAGAAAAGACTAATTAAAAAAAGAAGACTAATAAAATTATCCAGGCTAGTTAAACAGTATTCTTGGAAGACACATGTCAGTTCACTAAACAAATTTAATTCAGTTTTACAAACGGGAACTGACTGATAATGGTGTGTATCAATCAGAATTCAGTTAGAAAAACAGAACCACTCTAGTTATATCATGCAGAAATGGATCCAACTGAAGGAGCTAGAAACTTAAGATCCATTAGAAAGGCTGAGGGAAAAAAGATTGGAAAAACCACCACTATCATCCAGGAAATCAGGAAATGCCTCAATTTAATACATAATGGCACTGATTGTCTCAGTTTTCCAGCACCTGAGCAGTACAGAGGAACTGCAGAGCACCCAGAAACCTGTAGCAAAACCTACTTGCCATCTGCTATTGGCCAAACACCTTCCCAGTGTTGCCCAGAGGCAATAATGGTTCTGATTCTCTTTTACCTTCTGTCTCTTATATAAGTGTCTTTCCCTGGTGGAATGTAAAGCAGAATTCTTCTGACAGAGATTCTAAGAAATTTGTTCTTATGCCTCAAAATCCCCACACCACTGATAGTGCAAAGATGGGAAATGGTATCAAGTTGCCCATAGGCAGTCCAGCATATTGTGCAAGGAAAGTCAAGATCTGGGGCAAATATTATTTAAAATATATTAATAGTAAAACTTAAAGTTCTCAGACACATTGTAAAAACAAAACCACCACCAAAAAGCTAGAGGCCTAGTTCCCAAGAATTCATGGACTCTGCTCTTTACTTTTCTAATTCCTCAAAGTTTTTCCCAATTCAAACGTATTAAAAATCAATGAGTCAAGCCTCCCCACTCACTGGATCTTCTGAATTCAGTTCCAGCTAACTCAGTCTTAAAAATTACTCATGATGATTCACAAGACTTTTGAAGATTTGAGAGATACAGAAAATGTTTAGTTTTGATATAGTGAAATGGGATTAGGTACTTACGGATAAAATCTCATATGAGAATGATTGTGGATTCCCATGGAATTTTGTATGAGGTTTTCAAATACATAGAAAGATCCATTAAATTTTGTAATTCTGACCATCTACAAAAACACAAATATACACATAGTAAGGTCCTTATATCTTCTAGCTGCTTTCCGTTGCTCTTAGGATAAAGTCCAAACTTATAAATTAGGTCTATCAGGCACTGGTGGTTATGGCCTTTGACTACCTCCCTAGGTTCATTTCACACTCCTCTTTCATTCTTCCCGACACAAGACCTTCTTCTGCCAGGAATGTGCTTGCCCCTAATTTTTCTGCCTCCTCCCATTCATCTCTCAAGGGTCAGTTCACATGGCATTTCCCTTGGGGGGTGGGGGTCTTCTCTGCTCATTAGTCTAAGATCTCCATTATTCTCTCCCACTCTGTCATGTTCTATGCTTTTTCTACACAGAATTTACCTAGTGTAATCACATAATTATGTGCATAATTTATTATTAATTATTTGATATATTTCTGTCTCTTCCAGTAAATTTTACAAAGACTATGACCTCCATTTGCCTTATTTATAATTGTATCTTCAGGGTCTAGTGCAGTCTGTCATGTAGGCACTCAATGTCTAAGATAGATATTGAGCACCTGTGGTCCCTCTCACCATCTATATAATAAATACCTACTGTCTTACAAACAAATCCTTTGAGGTTATTTCCCAAATTACTCTTTAAAGTATGAGAACATTAGAAACTGGTTAGTTCATTTATTTCAACTTGTTTAATGTATACATGGTAAACTAGGACCTTTTAATTTCTGTGCTTAGGCCAACTGAAATCTCACAGTCTTTGAAGACCCGGACAGTGGACCACTGCCTTGGGAATGGATATTGTGTGTAAGAGAGTGACAAGTTTCAACAAAGAGAAATAAGAAGACACATCCATGTGCCCTAGATCAGATTCTTGCCATTGGACAAGCACTAGTGGTTCTGGGTATCTAGTCCAGGAACAAGAAAGCTTTTTCAGCAGCCACAACACCCTCTTTTCTTGAAACTTTTGATCTGTGGCAGCTGCATCTTCAGAGTGGCAGTTACCCAAAAATGAGTGAAATTAGCAGGAAAAACACTTATTTGCATGTTATCATCTAAAATAGGCCATGAGATGGGGAAAGGGAGGAACATTTTGATTCGAAATTACTGTAGACTGTAGCCAGAAGAAGTTGGCTGGTTCTTTTCAAATGTGTTATCAATAGGTGATTGTCAGATGACTCATGCTTTTACACGTAAGCTATATAAGAGATCCAAATGCAAACCCCAGCACTCAGGGACACCATTTGGATTTTTAATGCTCCCTTGAGAGCCTAGAGCCCTCAAAGCAATGAATAGATTACAATGAAGCATAATACAGTATTTTCATTTCTGACAGTCTTATTCTAAAATGGCCTGTTATTTAAAGAAAAATGATATCCATTTTTAGTAGCCCAACACTGAAATTTAAAGAGTTAAGAGCCCCTCAGCTTGGATAAACTCATAAACATATGAAAATTAATTTTGCATTATTCTTTGAGACTTCGCACTTACAAGACAAGTGGCAAAACTGGCACTGTCTTTCTGTTATTCTGTCGACGTAAAAGGAAAGAACACAATTAGGGATGTGGCAATTTTCCACTCTTTTTTCTGCCCCTCGGCAGCTGAATGGCATCACTGTGCAGAAGCAACTGAAACAGCAGAGATGTTGATGATCAATGTATTGAACAATCTCACAAGAGCAGGTTCAAAGCCAAGTTTAGGAATTTGTTGATGGGAGAAGTCACATGCAGCATCTAGCAAAGAAACTATTCAGAAATTGCCTGGATAAAAGAAAAGCACAGAAATGAACAGCATGAGCTCTCAAGCCAGTCTGCCTACATTTGCATCCCTGGCTCTGCTACTTTCCAACAGTGAAACTCTGAGCAGGTCATACACCCCTCTGTACCTCACTTTTCTTATCCGTAAAACAGGAGTAAGAGTATTATCTCTTGAATGATTGTTGTGAGGCTTAAATGAGCTAGTAAATGTGAAGTGGTTAGGACAGTCACCTGAAGCATAGTAAAGTATAGATAAATGGTACTATTATAATGATGTCACTTTCTGAAGGAAGTGTTCCAGAGCCTGGACCCTTCCTCCAAAATAAACATATTCATGAGTACCTTTGGGTATCTTCATTCATTGCTAGGTGCCATATACTTTCATAAATACACCCTGAATGAAAATAACTGTGTTTATGACAGTAAGCCACACATAAATGTTCATCTAAGGCAATTTCTATAAAGAGCTAGAGAGTAAACATCTTAGGCTTTGCAAATGCTCAACTATGTTGTTGTAGCCTGAAAGCAGCTATAGACAATACTTAATGAGTTCATGAGCATGGCTGTGTTTCAATAAAACTTTATTTACAAAAACAAAAGGTGGGCTAAGTTTGGCCCCCAGGGTATAGTTACCTACTCCTGACCTAATGGACTCCTCAACTCAGAAATCTTTTTATAAGTAGTTTCTTAAATGAAAGAATTAAGAAAAGTAAGATCCAAATCTCCTTAGATACTTAGTCCAAAGCTTCACAAGGCATTCCGTACATGTGAGTGAAGTCCTTCTTGACATCATACTTAAGTCCCCCTAGGCATTGAAGAAGTCTCCATTTCCTCCCAAACTTGCAAAGAAAACCTCAGACTAATACCAGTTTACTTTTAATAACAATAGTCTACCATTTAACAAATATTTACTCTGCAGCAATGTTCCACCTCACTTGATGATGGCAAATTCCAACAGCACCACTTTCAGAATATACCCACATTCTGCTCACTTCTCCCACCACCACCAGTATTATCATAATCCCACTTACCTTCACCCTCGTCTGGTTTATAGTTATAATCCATCCTCAATTTAGCAGCCAAGGTGTTCCTCACAAAATGTGTCAGGTCATGTCACTTTTCTGCCTGAAACTTCAACGACTCTCCATCTTACTCAGAGTATAAGCTCAACTCCTAAGAGTAGCTGGTCAGACCCTCTGAGTTGGTCCTTATCTTCTTTCTGGCCTCCTCTCTTACTACTGCCACCCTCTACTTATTCTGTGTTTCCTGCCACACAGGCTTTGTGTTTATTCATTCTTTCCTCAACCACATGGTTTAATCATCTCCATCTTCCAAGTAAGCCTGCCCTGACCATCCCATTTCAGATTGCAACCCTGACTATCACCCTCCTTATTATCCTTGTCTACTTCATTTTTCTCCATAGGCCTTATTATATATTTATTTGTTGTGTGTGTGTGTGTGTGTGTTTTGTTTTGTTTTGTCTACTTCTACCCACTAGAGTGAGGGCTACAAAGGGATTTTTGCTCATCTGTGTCTCCAGCATCTAAAATAATACTTGCCAGATAGTAGGTGCCTCATGAATATTTATTGGGTGAATGACCCTATTAGACCCTTACCTATGCAGTAAGTATAGTTGTAAGTGCCTTAAAGGTATTATCTGCTTTAGTCCTCACAAGCTTATGAGAAGATGCTGCTATAATTCACATTCTCAAGAAGAAACCAAAGCTTTGAAAGATTACATGGATTGCCCACAATCACATGGCAAGTAGTGGAGACATGCCCAGCCTCTATGATTCCAACCACCACACTCCACTTCCTTTATTTAATCCTCACTTCTTGAGCAAAGGACTGTGATTTTCCTGATTTTACACATGAGGAAAGTGAAATTTGGTGGCACTAAAATCTTGCCCAAGGCCACATGCCTGTAAATTGAGCAGCTACAATTTTAATTTCCATTTGCCTATCTCAAAAAATTCTTTTAGATCATAATTTTTAATGCTATGAGACTTAATGAGCTTTGACAAAGCAAGACCAATAAAATTTTACAAACACACAACCTTTCACACATTGATGTGCTTAAGGCAACCATCCAGAAATCCCTTGTCCAACATCTCACCAAATATGGCCAGTTATCTGTAGTTCCTTCCAGAACTAAGGTAGTTGCCATACATCAATAAGCCTGGGTAAAGACACTGCCATCATCCCCACTGCATTAAGGAGAAAGATGAAAAGAATGATAAACACCCTAGTATAAGGTGACAGATCTGCTTATAATGAAGGGGAAAATAAATCCAAGGATTTTACATTTCAAATTTGACCACTTAGCTCATCCTGATGCTCCCAAATTAAATCCTAACCACCTAAAGTTCAGATATGTAAAAGTTAGGATTCAAGAACTCAAAGATGGTGACAATGTGCACTGAAAAGTTAATTACTCCACTTGGAACACAAATGAAAGCAATGCCTACCACTGAGCCCATGTTGAACCAGGACCCCTTTTACATGAAGGGAAATGATTGAACAAAGATCAGGAGCAGCAGCAATGGCTGAATTAGACCCCTCATCAGTAAGAAGGAAGGGCTGAGCAAATCTAAACAAAGGTGGCAAACACATGCAGGAACTGTTGTTTTGATTCCAGAAAAGCATAAAAAAGAAGGGACCATCTGGAAATTCTAATTTTTAAAAGGACATGGATAAACACAAATGCTTTATTTTATATTTTATAAAAAAAAATGGTAGATACATAAGGAGGCTATAAATACTAAGGACGTGCTCTTGCTTGCATTTTAAAGCATGGTTAAAATTGCAACAATGCATCAAGAGGTATCACAAAAGACCCGGAATTTTAATAATTTGGAGAGGGCCACTGATGCACAAAGGCAGGGGGAGGGATTAGATTCTTGATATCCAGTTCTCATCACACCAGGAATCTCATATTAATGTTTGTTAGGAAAA
This sequence comes from Vulpes vulpes, assembly GCF_048418805.1. NCBI lineage: Eukaryota > Metazoa > Chordata > Mammalia > Carnivora > Canidae > Vulpes > Vulpes vulpes. The sequence goes on along the minus strand of NC_132782.1, from coordinate 135,034,325 downwards.
GGAATCCACCATAATTCCTGCAGCCTTAATGTTGAACAGAAATGTCAATATGTTTTATTCAACCTTTTATTTTTCTTCATAAGGTAAAATCTGGCCTCATATATCTAAGTGCATAATAACCCTCAAAAACTCTAAAAAATGACAAAAATATTGCCTATATTTTATAATTATTTGATAATTACTAAGTTTATATCATTATCCGGAGTGCCCATCTACAATTATAGAAATACTTTATGTGTGTATATATGTGTGTGTGTGTGTGTGTGTGTGTCTATGGGTGTGTGTGTGTGTATATATGTATATATGTATATACATATAAAATCTTTTAAAATATTTCTTGAAAGGTTAAGGAAATAAAATACTATAAGAAAAAATCTAATATGATTTTAAATGTTACATGTGAAAGAACACTTTAAGCAGGTTCCACTGTGTCTGGATATATATATATATATATATATATGTCTGCACACAATCAGGATACATATAATAAAAGGCAATCACAAAATCTCAGAAACTCGACAATGATGAATAGAAATAATTTGATTAGAGAATGTAACCTTTGAGGCCAAAGAAAACTACATAAAATCCTCAAAGCCGAACTCAATACTTGGGGGTTGGAGGGGAGGAGGAGAAATGAGATTTTAAAAATATTTTACTGAAGTTTCAATTCAGAATGCTGCTCTGGAACTGTTCAGAAAATATGGGCCATATCTTTACTATTATCTATGGCCACAGCCATGGGTGCATGCGTGCACCTTCACACGCACGCGCGCGCGCGCGCACACACACACACACACACACACACACATACACCCCTAAATGGAATTTGTCACTATAGGATATTTAAAATCCAGACTTGCTGCATTTAAAATGTATGGAATTTATTTTTAAACCAGCCATATCTGAATTCAATGCCTTATATTTTGAGTTTTAATTCCAATCATGCTAATTTTAAGTCACAAACATATATCTGCCGGTAATGAAGGTTGTTTAATTAGGTCCAGATAAAATAGCTCCAATTCTGTTTCTGATCCACCTGTCAAAGCAAATCAGTCTTTTACATGGCTAAAAAAAAAACAAATTAGACTAGCTGATGACTTTTTGAATATTCAAGTAGACACACCGAGGATAAATCCAAACAGAACTTGTGACTGAACAAAAGCCTGAAACGTGACCTCAGAGATGAAGATATCTTACTCTGCTGAAAGCAGGTTTGCAAGTGGGGTCTTCCCAGGGTTATGAAGTCAAGGACAGGGTGCTAAGAAGTAATGAGAAGGATAACAAAAAAGGGAACCAGCACTACAAGAAATCAAATCTGCCATAGCTTAGGGCAACGTACCAGCTCACTGCAGTGCAAGACAAACACAAACAATGGTGAAAACCATGACAGAAAGAATCAGGCAAACATTCTGTCTGCCAGAGTAACTGCAGAACCAGAGACATCCTAACTCAAGGAGTATGCATTATCCAAAATTACATATACATTATTGTCAAGGCTCCTAAAGATAGAAAACCTGTCTCCCTAACAGTCTAGTATGAATACTTTTAGAGTATGCTAGTCTTCAGATCAAGTTTACTTGTGTATAAAGCACTATACATTTGGGGATAGATCCACAGAACAGAGGGGTAAAGTGTTTTGAAATTGGTATGGTGGCCATATAAATAGGAAGCTTTAGATGGGAAGATACAGAAGAGAGGAGAGAAAGAATAACCAGAAATCCAAATCCTTGGAGTCTAACAGGTACTATCTTCTAGATAAGACCCTTCTTCCCATGGCTGACTCCTGAGCAAAGATATGAGACAGGGTCAGTAGTCAAGATTCAAGACATAGAACTATCCTCCTAATTTAACACCATTGCTTACAGAAAAGAGATTCAGGCTCAGTTGTCTTATTCCCAAGTTGCTTTAAACAAGGGACACAAAAATAACAACGATCCATGGTTTAAACATTTCATAGAAGTAATATATAGATTATACAAATGCTTATTATATTATACACATTACTGCTTATATATATATCATATATATAATATACATAAATAATTCAATGGAAAAAAGATAAAAAAAACAATGAAACAACTGGATATACATTTGGAATAAAGTGAATCTCCATCTTTGCCTCATATGCAAAATTAACTCAAAATGGATAGTAGATCTAAATGTAAGAAATGAAACTATAAAATTTCTAGACATATATAGGATAAGATCATCCTTGGGATAGATGAAGATTTCTTAGATTAGGACACAAAATACATGAGTCATAAGAGAAAAGACTGATAAATTGGATTTAAAAGTATTTGCTCTTCTAAGCATGACATTAAGAAAATAAAATACAAGGTACAGACTAAAAGAATAATTCCTATACCTATAGCTGACAAATAATAAGACAAACAACTTTTTTTAAATGGGCAAAAGATTTGAACCAACACTTCAGAAAAGCTGATGTGCAAATGGATAAGCACACAGAAAGATGACTTGTCATTAAGTCATCAGGGAAATGCAAGTTAAAACAATACTGCAACATCACTACACACACATTGGAGTGGTTAAAATTAAAAAGACTGACAATAACAAGTCTTGGCAAGGATATGAAGCAACTAGAGTTTTCATATTTTTTTTTTGTTTTATAAAGTGGTATCAACCCTTGGAAAACAGTTTGGCAGCTTAGGTTAAATACATACTTGGCTATAGAACACAGAAAATTCATCCGAACCCATTTCAGCTCTGACTTCAACCATGCCTGCAAGTTACTTGATCCAGAAACTAGAAAACACCAAAGTATCATTAACAGAATATCGCCTGAGAAGTAGTACAAGGTAATGTTTTGAGGGGATGGAAATGTTTTCCATATGTTGAGTGTGCTGGTAGTTACAAGTGTATTAAATTTGTCAAAACTCCTTGAAATACACATCAAAATGGGTACATTTTATTATATGTAATTATACATCAATGAAGTTTATTTTAATAATATTAGAGTAAAAAAAAAACTTTAGAAAACACCTATTCAAACTCATTTATATTATAGATGAAGAATGAAAACCAAGGAACTTTGTCCACCTCAACAACCAGAAGAGCTAACAGAGATGGGCCAAAAATCCCATGTCCTAAATCCCAGTCTAGCACTTTCTCTCTGCATCTGCTACAGTTTCAGTGAACTACAGAATTCATTTAAATAGAATTTAGCCAAAAATGGCCTGGAGATTAGTAAGAGATTAGTAATTGTAATTCCTTAAAAACTAAGAGATTTTGTGAAACAATATTTTTGTCTCCACAAATTCCATTCTCTGTTATCTAAGCAATCAATCTCAATTCCTACTAACTTGTTCCCCACTCTAAATTCATGTATTCTGGGGACTGAGCCCCAACCACTGCCCTAAGGATGTGACCCAGGTGTCAAACTGACATTGTCCAGTACAATTGCCACTAGCTACATGTGGCTACTTAAAGTGTGGCTGGTTTGAGATGTACTACAAATGTAAAATAGTCTTTTGCATTTTTTTTTATTTAAAAAAGCTATTAAGATTTATATTGATAATATGTTAAAATAATATTTAAGATACATGGTGGAATAAAATATATCTTCAATTCCACCTTTCTTTCTTTTAATATCTCCATAGAAAATTTTTAATTACATATGTAGCCAGTTTTGGTCAGCATATTATTTCTATTAGACAGTACAGGTTTAGGCAATTAGTATATCCATAATCTTCATCATATATACTTGCTTTTAGAAATGCATATGTCAGGTTATAGCAGGACTAGCTGTACTTAATTCAGTACATCATCATATGTTAGCCAGTTTGTGTTGGGCTATCACTTGCAATTAAAAATGTACTACATTTTATGGTTCCCAAACTGGTATCAACCAAAATATTGAACTACCTTGTATATGCTGTCATACAATTCTCAGGTGCCTTCACATCCATTGGTTTTTTTGTTTGTTTGTTTGTTTTATAAGGTACTCATTATAATCATAAGGAAACTGGGATTCAAAGAGAGTAAGTGAGATGACCAAGGTCAAGCTAAGAAATGAACAGAGAGGAGTTGCTAAACTCAGGTGTTTGGAATCCAGACCCTATTTCTTGCTGCTTTGGCACCACACTTTGCTGACCAACCTAGAAGATTATTTTTTGAATTTGAAGGTAACGGAATCAATGTAAATGAAGGGGAGTTGTCATTAGTGGGTCCCTGTCTGGGAATTGATTCACTTAAAAGATGATTTGTGACATGCTTCTAAGATTAATACGCATTCCAAATAGTATCAGGTCATATAAAGTGCATGGGGACTTATAGTACTATCAGAGAAACACTACCCTAAACTCAAGGAACAGAAAGTAAGGGATGATTTATTGGTGAAATGACTGAGACTGGGACCCCTGGGTGGCGCAGCGGTTTGGCGCCTGCCTTTGGCCCAGGGCGCGATCCTGGAGACCCGGGATCGAATCCCACGTCGGGCTCCCGGTGCATGGAGCCTGCTTCTCCCTCTGCCTGTGTCTCTTCCTCTCTCTCTCTGTGACTATCATACATAAATAAATAAAAAATTTAAAAATAAATAAATAAATACATCTTAAAAAAAAAAAAAGAAATGACTGAGACTTTTTTAGAAGTCTCTGATTGATAACACTATAAAAAGGGGAAGGTTGGATAAAAAAAGAGTTTATATCACTTCAGGGATATAAACTTGGAGAGTTCATTGTAGAGTTAGACTCTACACTCTGCCCCAGAATGCAAGCCACCAGGAAGATTTTTTTTTTTAAGTAAGCTCCGTATATGGAGCCCAACACAAGGCTTGAACTCATGACTGAGATCAAGACCTGAGCTGAGATCAAGAGTCAAACACCTAACTAACTGAGCCACCCAGGCACCCCAGGAAGATATTTTCTATAGATTAAAAGACCAAGAATAATTCTGTTACTTCAACAATAGTCGTGGTGTCCACCTCACTACATGGTCTTTCAGCTCCTCAGATTGCTTCTTTGGTTTCCTAGATGGCCTGATTCACATAAAAAGCATTTCATAGAGCTATAATTCTAAAAGTATATTTTTGAATGAAAATAAATAATTTCTATATTTTGGATTTTGTATTAGTGTAAACAAATTCCCCAAAGCATGACTGTCCAATAAAGAGTAATAATACTGATATTTTGAATATATAATATAGAGTACAAAGCCCCAATTCTCTACCAAAATGCACACACCCTATAAAACTGAGACTAAAAATGACAGCGGACTGTTCTCCCCTTTGTCTTTTCTATAGAAGAAAGCACAATAGTTACAGTGATATATGTCCTGGGTTTGTCAGAATGGCCCTGATTTCAAAATCCTTTATCATTGTCCCCATGAGAAAATAGCTTATTCCCTGATTAAAACATATGTTCTGGTTTTAAGTTCCCAAAACCTGAGCTAAATTTTATAAACCCAACCTCAAATCCTCATCCTCGTGGAGCCTGGAATCTAGTTGGGGAAGTGAGGAAAGTATGTGTATTAAAGGAATAGAATGTACAAGAATTTACATTAAGTGCCAAAAACGTTCACCAACAGTTGACCAAGTTTTCCTATTTTCGGCAGGCTGGAACTCAAGGATCACAGATAGGAACATTTCTTAGCAGGGTCCAGACAAGTGGGGATAGTTACCTAGCATCTCTGTGCTGCAGTCACCCCATCTATAAAATAATTACAATAACACCTATTTCACAGGGATGTTGTGGAAATTAAATGTGTGCATATAAGTAATTAAAACAATGCCATGTGCACAATAAAGTGATCTGCCAATGGCAGCTAACAAGATCATAACAAAATCGGCTCTGTTACCACCGTTTCTCAAGTGGGCTAGTTTAACTTCACACTATAAGAAATACTTATATGTTGCTCCTTCAAACAAACAAAACAAAAAATTTCACTTTGTTTTCCAGTGGAATCTGTAAGTCCAGGAATCTCTGGTTACTGAAATTCTCTGAGGTGAAGGTCAGAAGGTCATTAGCTTTGTAGCCGGACTCCAGCCTCTAGCATGGTGGAGGGGCAGCAGCAAGTCTAAAAAGTTATGAGCCAGTAATTTTACCCCAAGTATGTCTTTAAAGCTTCCTTTCCAACTCAGTTTCCTCCAATGAAAGTTGCTGTATAAGCAAAAAGTATTATTAGTATTAATAAAAATATTTCAGCCATGCTGCTTCTTGCATCATATGTAATTCATTAGCGGCAGCTCGTAGGCGAGGCAAAATTTTCTTGTCAAATAATGTTTTATGGGTCTTTAGAAACATTATACTCACTGGGTGTCCCCACATCATGATGAGACCTCCCTAGGAGGGAAGACAGGCAGCAAAGGCTTTTTGAAGCCCTTTCTTTTTCAGATCTGCTTGGGGAAAAGGTTAGTTTCAGCTTTTTGTTCAACAGCCACACAGTGCAGGGAAGTTTAGATGCATCTTGAAAGGGCACATGTTGTGTTGTTCATGGAAACAGGATTAGTAATGGTGCTAGCTCAAAACAAGAAATTAAATATAAAAACAGTTAATGAAAGGTTTCATGATCAGAGTGACCATGATCAATCAAAGACCGGAGAAATAGCCATTCTATAATTAAAATATCCCAATACTTTGTTATTTATCACCATTGCCGTATTGCAGCAGGCCACAATTAATCATATAAATCACCTGGTAAACTAAATTCTGAGATTCCCTTTTTGTCATATAAGATGGCTGTGTTATTGTTAAAACTTATGAAAAGACATTTTTCTGATATCCTTATATAAAATACTCCTGTTAAAAAGATCTCTTAGGTAGAGATTATAGGAAAAACTCTAGGCAGGAAATTTTAGTGGTTTTTTAAAAGCTCATTTGATTTCAAGGGTGGATAAATACCTCCCATTCAAATGCATAATAGTGTTTTCACACAGGTTTATCAAAAAGTAAATGAGTGGGTCTTATGCTTGGTAGTCAATCATTCATTCACACGTTAACCGGTACTTATTAAGGGCCTAGTATATGCCAGGCACTCAGGTGGGCCCAGAGCTCCCGCAGCCATGGTCTTGATCTCCCATAACAGTCTAGTGGGGAAGAAGCCCATTGCACTAGTAATCATAAAACTGGGGAATGGTATGAAAGTCAGAGTATAGAAGACCCCAGAAATTTACAAGAATTTGGGTTGGGAGGGTGAAGAAGGGGCATTTTAACTAGGACCTGAATGATAAGGAGGAGTTGGGCACAACATGGGGAAATATTCAGGCAGAGAAAATAGCTTGTATAATTGATCATTGATGTGTTGCCAGGACCTGGCACACTGTAGATACATGATAAATATTTATGGAATAGATTAAAGCCTATCGTTCCATTTCCAGAGGTACTTGGCTTCTTATACTCAGAGCCCTGCCTAGAGACCCAGAGATTGATGGGCCTAAGGACAGCCTCCTCTTTCTTACCCATAGTCCTATACAGATAAAGTCTGACTAAGATGAAAATGCCAGACTGGGAGAAGGAAGGAAGGAAGGAAGGAAGGAAGGAAGGAAGGAAGGAAGGAAGGAAGGAAGGAAGGAAGGAAGGAGGAAGGAAGAGAGGAAGGGAGGGAGGGGGAGGGAGGGAGTGAAGGAAGGAAGGAGGGAGAGAGGGAGATAGGAAGGAAGGGAGGGAGGGAGGAAGGGAGGTCAGTCAGTCATAAAAAGGCAACAGAGAATCCATGGTGGGGTAGAAGACAGATGGAGAGGAAAGCACATGGCAATGCCACTCCATAGGCCCTCCTGATGCTGGTGTTTGGGGGCTGAGTATATGTTTATGGGAACTTGGGGATTTCGTTTTCCCATGAAGAGAAAGTACCCCCTCACTCTCTCTCAGTGATGCCTGATTCTTTGGCAAGGATGTCACCTTTTTTTTTTTTTTCCTTCTCGCCTTCTCCAAAAGCTGATCATTCTACTGGTCCACATGGCAGGATGAAATCTGTTTATGCTCCACTCTTTGCTCAATGGCAATGACTCTCCACCCCCAAGCCCCTATATTCAGGGCTGCTATGTGCCCCATGCAGTTTGTATCCTGCACAAAGGCACCCCAGGTCTGTAAGTGGCAGATGAAAATAAGCCCAGAATCTACTCTCCATGTTCAATGCCCTGGCAGGGGCTGTCACCTCACAGAAGTGGCATCTTTTCCCAATTTGTTCACACACAGAAGATGCTTTTTTTTTTTAATCCCCACAAGTCACCTTATAAACTAGCGACATTCCAGTTCCTTTGTATTCCTCTTTCCCTTGGATGGTAGGATACATGGATATTAGTTTCACATTAGACGCTAAGGTTTTCTCACACACACACACACACACACACACACACACACAAAGGTCTAAACCAAATGATTACACAGCAAAATGAAAAAGTGGGGCACAGCTATTATGGGGCTGGGGACAATATGATCAAAATGGAGGCCTTTGTGGTCATGGGTACAAGGGTATAATTTGTTCTACAATGCCTCTGTGTAAACTGAGAGTCATTATTGTAACACCACCGCCTCCATGACGAAGCACCAGAAGCTCTGGAAAACTCTAATTTCATAAGCCTAATACATAAAGACCACAAAAAGGGCATAGTTTGCACCAATGATGTATATTCCTCAAGCCAAACAACCTCCAAGCAACCAAGTTCAGGCACGTCAAGCTAAGACATGCTCTAAATCTAGGTTTCATCGAGGAAACAAAGAAGCATGAGATTCTGCTCCTGCCTCCAGAGAATTCACATAGATAACAGAAACATGAATATAGCTTTTCTCTGGCATGAAAATATGGATTAAAAAATGTTCAACTGCACAAATGTAAGCAGGAAAGTAAAAATGTTTCTTAGTGTATAGGAATATAACATCAGGAAAATAAGTGTCAAGACTAAAAGTGATCACATATCACATTTTGCCCCTGTTCCACATGTTTAAGAACACATTTAAATACATTATTCCAATTGAACTTCACAATAATCTTGTGAGGTAAGAAAAGCTAAACACTTCCACATTCATTTCATACTCAAATGAAACAGTTTCTGGGAAAAGGTAGTGACTTGCCCAAAGTCACATGGAACTCAGACCAAAAATCAGGCAGCCTGTACCCAAGCTTTCTTCACCAAATTTGCAGATTGGAAAGCAAAGCTCTATGTCGCCTATACATGTGAGTTTCTGAGGCCATGGGATTGCTGTGATAATCCCTGGCAGGACTATTTTTGCTCTAAATTATTATAAGTATCCAACCCAAGAAAACCTGGTGGGTGAGAGGTGCTGACAACATATGGCAGTTAGTTGAACATATAATCAGGGGCTGCACCACCGTGACGGCTCTGGATTATATCAACAGGCATAATGATGTTGCTAAAATTATGCACCCACAATTATCCCTCAAAGGTAGGTGATAAATGAATTAACTAAGTAGTGGAAGCACAAACCTTCAAATATGTAGTGACTGACTGCTGCAAAGTGTACAGGGACACCATCATATCAACAAGTAGGCATTCTAAGTGATTCATAAGCTCTTTACTCAAAAGGAGACTTTCATAAGACAATGCATGCTCCAAGTGGTTGAAACATAAAAAAAAAAGGATTTTTTAAGACACATACACTCACAAAACGAAGCACACATTTATTTATATGTTGGCTCTGGCAAAAGGGGCAAAACGTGCAGAGAATCCAAAAAGCTTCAAAATGAAGCAGAGATGATTTCCCAGGCACTAGGGTATAGATGATCATAAGTTAGCAAAGAGGAGTCATTTTATGATATTTCACCATCAGCAACTTATAGACGAGGGTTAACCAACCCAATAAAAATGCTGAATGAAGATGTGGAGAGTGAAGGGAATGAGTACCAAGAGGATGGCAAGCAAGCAGGTGCCATCACGGTGGGTAACTTTCTGAAGCCTCACAGGCTAAGGAGAGGCAAGGTGGGAGTGCCGGCTCCAGAGGCAGCGGAGAAGAGCTGGGGGGTTGGACATACCTAGCTTGCGGTCCTCATCAGGTTATCACTAGCACCACATGCAAGGGGAGTAATTTCTCTCTAGTAAGCTTCAGTTTCTTTATCTACAGCACAAGGATAACAATGGTCTCAATCCCCTTGATTTGCCATGAGGATTAAACAAATAAATGTGAATGTTTAGTCCAGTATTTAGCATAGAGTGAGTGTGCAATGAGGAGATACTGTCATTATCATTACTGAGTCTCAGGCCACTGTAATGTCCACATGCCATAGATGACTAGCAATGCCTTACTTTTCTAATGATGCTGCATCATTAATCAGGTGAGTTCACCCATCTGTCTCCATCAGTATCTACAGTCCTTCATGTTTTATGGAGATACACATGGTCATCAGGCATTGGGCCTCCTTTGTTGTTTATAGCATTTTGACTAGAGGGCTATCAGATAAAATAAATGGGAAAGTGACCAAGATGAGCCATTGCAGTAGTTCTGGTTCAGTATGTGATGGAGAAAGAGATTTAAAATTAATCACATAAATGAGGATAGAGAATCACTTCTGTATTATGTTCATCTGTATTGGCCAGGTCTCCATTACCATAGATAAGTGAGAACTGACTATATTTATTCCCAAAGACTTCTTTAAAATGGAAAGATCTCTGTGGCATCTATAAGATTCAATTAGAGGACCTTTATAAGCACACATCTAGTTGAACCAAATGAGAGATAAATTAACCTATAAACAGCATGCTCTTTCTTGTGGAATCCTCTAATGGCCTGATTTAGGATATCAGCAGATGGGAGGTCAGTGCCCAGTGCTTTCAGAGTTCAACCCATTCATTACAATCAGGTTCATGATGCCACGAAGAGGTTCTAATGAAATACACTCCAGTAAACCTCAGAGGGGGACAGCTCATGCGTATACAAGGCATGAGTTTAAGGCAGGAGACAGACTGATTTTGTATTTCTAGACAGGTAGGGGGTCCAAACAGAACCACTGCACATTTATTAAGTTGTATTCTTTCAGCGGAGAAACCCTTGCCGCGACATCTTACCTGTAAGCCCCTTTAAGCTTTTAGCTGAAATGCTCTAGTTCACATACAAAGAAAATTGCACTGTTTGTCACTAGTCAATGTCTTCTAACATCAGGGCTTTAGTGGGAAAAGAGACACATTAAAAAGGTACCTAATCTGTACTGTGTCTCTCCTAACACTAGCTGAGAGTTCTTTCTTCAAGTCCTTTCTTAAGTTTGGGGGGAAAGGGTAAAAACCAAGGTATCTTCAATCCTACCAAATTATAGCTCCAAATAGTAAGAAATATGTGCCGGCAGTTTTGCTTTTTTTTTTTTTTTTAAACCAAAGTACTCTAGAGATCTGAAGAAAGTCTGCTTTTTTGGCCATGTCCACTAACAAATAGCTTTATAAATTGTCTGTAAACCAAATTCAGAACATCACAACAAGAAAATATCCACTTTTAGCATACATGTATAACATTGTGGGGCATTTTGCTGGGTTAACAATGCTTGGTTTTATGTGGTGCTAGCAGATGAAGGATAAGACTGCCTTTTACATGTGCAATACAGATGATCCGAGGGTACAGTGAGATGGGCATGTAAATGAATTGGAGATAACACATTGGAGTCTTGATCTAATGCTTCCCCTGAGGACCCACACTGAGAGGCGCTCTTAGAGATGAGATGGCTTCTTCTGAGTTGGCAATAAGTACTTCAGTAAATGAATCCCCTCAGATAGAAGTTTCTAGTGGCTCCATTTTATTCTGAATTCCAGTATATAATGAAAAGCTTGACAGGGCAGTTAAAAATATTTTATTTTTTTATTGTCTGTTTTATTCCATATAAGCACATTTATACACCTATTCTTTTTTTTTTTTTTTCTATCTCTCTTCTCAGTTAAGCATGATCATTATTGAGTGCTGGACATTCTTTCACTATGCCTACAATTTACAGAGGTAGGTTAGCTGATCAGAGCCAATAATATGCCAGTTAAAAAATTAAAACTTGAATTTTTGGCACTCCATAACCTGCATTTGAGAATGACTAAATGGTCTACTTTGCCCAAAAATGTTTGTTGATGCATATAAATTCTTCCCTTCTAAAAACAAAGTAGTAACTCCCATGCCAAGCTTTATTCCCCAGTAATAATGGGTATAAATAAACTAGATAAGAGATTTTCTCTTCATAATAATTAATATCTATTGCTCTGCTGTGTCTTCACTACCATCCTCTCACTCCTATTGACCTCATTCCAGGAAAAGAATCCCAGTTGTATATAGGTGGTGTACTTAGTACAGCTGCTTCACCTTAAGGTTGTAACATGGTACTTAGTACTTCCTTCAAAAGCAAGCAAGTACGGTTCTCCAACCATATTACTCAAAGTTCTCCAGAATCCCAAATGTTTGCTTATGCAATTTACTTAATTAGGTATGTCCTCCCCTTCTTTCATCTCAAACTTATTTGTTATGTTGCATGCACTTTTCCAATAAATAAGTCTTTGACAAGCAGTATATGCCAAGCACTATACTAAGCACTGGGGATACAGGAGGGAATAAAATAAACCAAGACCCTCGTCCTCACAAAGGTTAGTGTGCCAAGGAATCCACAGGAGTCAACAGGTAGTTAAGACACAGTGTGGGGAAACAGCAAATAAACTACATAGGAGGGGCACCCAACCCAGATTAGGGGAAGGCAGCTTCTAGGAAAGTGAGATATCTCAGTTTGACCTACTAGAAGGAGCCAAGAAAAAAATAGAGAAGATTGGAAATTGATTCCAATAATCTAGGCAAAAGAATAGTGTGGGTGAAGATCAAGGAATAGAGGAGAGAACACTACATGTCAAAGCACCTGAAAGAGCAACAAAGCTCCCAAGGACAACGCCAACTAACTCTCAAGCTAATGCTGCCCTATTACACACTGCCATGTCGTCCTCTATGACATTAGATTCTCTTTATTCATAGCTCTTGTCAATATAGTAGAAGCTCATTATCCAATAATATTTAGAGTCTGTATTTGATCAGTTGATTAAAAACAGCATTTAAATAAAGAAACATAAGACATGATATCAAAACCCCAAGCACTTTAACTCACACCATAAATACATGTTCATTTAACAGTCATGTGATACAGGGAATGAATCCTCTCATTTTCTCTCTGTTGTGTATAAACCATATCTGTAATACATCATGAGCCATTTCCAGTTTAGATTTGCTTAGGACAGAGACAAAACTTAAAAACAATTTTGAAGTAATCTGAATGCAGATAGGACTTTTACAGTGTTTCTCCGCCCCCCCCCCCATTTTTTTGTCTATCTTATGTACACCTGACTTGACAACTGATTTTGAGAGTTTTTTTACTCTTTTCAAAGTTTGCAAATTCTTTTTTACAGAAACAACCTTTTCTGAAATTATTTCAGTCTTTTATTTATTGTTTCAACTCCCTCTGAAAGCAGAGACCTCAAATTTAGAGGCCCATTGTGCATGTAGCACTTAGAATATTTCCTGATGACAATTAGGTGTCAATAAATATTTACAGAAAAGAACAAATAAAAAACATGATGTTAGGGAAGCAAATTCTGAAAGACCTAGCAAACTGGGGTAAGGAATTTGAGTATTATTCTAAGAATGATGAGTAGACATAAAATTTTTTTTTAATTTTATTTATTTACTCATGAGAGACACACAGAGAGAGGCAGAGACATAGACAGAGGGAGAAGCAGGTTCCTCACAGAGGGAGAAGCAGCCCGATGTGGGACTTGATCCACAGACCCAGGATCACGCCCTGAGCTGAAGGCAGATGCTCAACTGCTGAGCCACCGAGGCATCCTGACACAAACAGATTCTGAAAGAGGACCATGGCACAATAGACATGATACAACTTTATCTTTAACAAATATTTTTGGCTGGGGTAGGAGAGCATGAGAGAGTCTGAAGCTGAGAGACAAGCTAGGAACAAAAATGAATCATGGTATAAGTAGTAATGAATGTGAATTGTGAATAGATGTTAAGTGGATGTTATTAAGACGTATTTGGAAGAATTCACAATGGTGCTAGTGCTAGTTGTTTCTACAGCTCCCTCCTCCATAACACTAATATCTACCCTCTGCCTTAACTCTAGAAGGACAGGAGCTAGAAACCCCTCTTGTTCACATTAGTGTTCTCCCATAACAACCAGTAGAATTCTTATGTATAATATGTGTTCAGTAAATGTTCCAGGCTCCAATAATTGTTAAACATTGAGTTTGTTTTGACTCACATAGGAAACCTGAGCTGAATCTCAGAGAATCATCTGAGCTCTTACCCATGTTCTCAGGACCTAAAATAAACAAAAGTGAGTACAAGGAAATCAAGCAGAAAAGCATTCAGAAATCAAGCTGTTTATAGTCTGTTCCTTTTCTCCCCTATGAGATTCTGCAAAAGTGATAGGTTTGAGGATCTGCCGTAGAGGCCAAGAAGAGAGGTGGTCAGTCCCCTTGTCCGGCATTCGATGCAGAGCAGCCAGTTATAGAACAAAGGCTAATGCAACCAGCAGCAATGTTTCCTGAAGCCAGCGGTGAATTAGATCCTCAGAGCATCCTGAGGAGGCTTCTACAAAGAACTTTCAGGAGGACTTGGAGGAAAGCAAGGACTAATCAATGGAAAAGCAGGGAGAGTCCTTCAAGCATAGAAATAGGAACATACATAAAATCTACAGGACACTCTTTTAAAAAAAAAAATTCCTTTTACTAGATTGTAAACTTCCTGAGGGAAAAGACTTTGACTAATTTTTAAAGTTATTTTATCTATACTGCCTGTTATGAAATCTGGCATTAAAATAAATATTTGAACAAATGAATGTAGAGTAGTGAAGAAGAAGTCTTAAATGTCAGAGAAAGTGTCTTTATACTCCAGCAGACAATGGTTATGGAAGGGGCAGTGGGTGCGGACAGCAGCATTTTGAGAAGATTCATATAATATCTGAGCAGGAGGAGTAGGAAGAGAAGGGCATACACTCACGGAAAGGTGTGAACCTGAAGATAAATGGTAGCAAAGATATCAGAAAAGAAGAGACACATGCAAAAGAGTTAAAAAAAGAATTAGTGGGACCTGGGTGGCTCAGTCAGGGAAGCATCTGACTCTTGGTTTCTGCTCAGGTCATGATCTCAGGGTCATGGGCTTATTAAGCCCTGCGTCAGGCTCTGCACTCAGCACGGAGTCAGCCTGAGATTCTCTCTCGCTCTCCCTCTGCCCCTCTCCCTGCTTGTACAATCAATCAATCAATCAATACAATCTTTTTAAAAAAATACTGTCTGAACTTCAAGATGAATTGATGTGGGAAGAGGAAAGAGGTAAGGAGTCCAAGATAAATATTGGATTTAGAGGGGCTAACCAACAGCAGAGTAAACTCACCAAGTCGGAATTAAAAAGGCAAAAAAAGAGATGAAACAGATTCAGCCAACAGAAAGCAAACCCAGTTCTAGGTTCTTGAAATCAGGAAGAAAGCCAAGGCAAAGTCAGAGTGAAGAAGGAGGTGGAATTCAGACTCATAATGACAGCAATAGCTAACATTTGCTGACAGTCACTACACACCAGGCACCAATGTTATTCTGTCTTTAACACTGATGGTTTGATTTCTATTTTACAGATGAGAAAATCAAGGCAAAGGAAGGTTCAAATACTTGTCCAAGGTCACACATTCAGCATACTGTCAGACCTTATATTTATAATCACCCACCTGTACTGCTATGTGAGTTTATCTATCAGAACAGTTCACACCTGGGAAGCAGGTGCCCAGCAGAAAGAGGAAAACTTGTGGTCCATAAATAGCCTCCAGGGACTCTCCCTCTATCTGAGTCTGACTCACTAGCTACCTCTGCAAGATTAACTTAACCAGCCCCTTCCACCATTCCAGACCTACCCTAACAGTGATGGACACAGAAAGCTTTCAAGGCAGAAAGGATATTTTCAGTCCCTATGAATTTTTAAAAATATGAAGGCCCCTGCTAAAGAACACAGAACACATGAAATATACTAATAGAGACTCTCAAATACTGCATAATTTAATTGGAGCTATAATTTACATCTTTCTTAAATTGCATATCAATTTCCTAAGTTTTTAACATCTCACAATTGAACTGCTTTCTAGTATTCCACTATCTTGCCATGTAAACCTATATATGATTCCATCTATTTTTACTGTTTAAAATGTATATATATGTAAATTATTATTCATTGGATCCTTTTGCATCTGAGATACAAATGCTGAATCAATGTGGGAAACATCAAGTGTCTGTTTTAACCTGACTTGATTATATCTAAATATAAAATATAAATTAGCATTTTATTCTTGGTTGTATTTATTGTTGTATTATATCATGCATTAATTAAAAACATATGTGTTTTAAAAACACCTAATTTACAATTCACTTGTCTACACCACCATAAGGCCAAAATTTGTAAAGACTGAAAGATTTACACTAAATTTTCAACAGAATGTAATATATCCTTATTGATTATTTTTTAGATTTATTATTGATTTTAGCTCAGTATTAAAGGTTAAAAAATAGAAAATAACCAGGTTCCAAGATGTCTGTGTTTTGTAACGCTGCCAAACATCATTTTTTCTCATCTATTGATGTGATTGACATGTAGATATGATTCAGGGGGGGAACCATTATTAATAGGAAGAAAAGTTATGACTATTGAATCATGACACTTAGCTGTTTTAAGTAATTTGCTGGCTCTGTGTTCTCAAAGAGAGCATCGTTGAAATGGAGGACAGGTTAAGGAGTCTGCACCTTTTTAAAAAATCAAAACACTAATGGAATGAGACATTGAGATTTAAAATAAAATAAGTACCCAGAGGTGGAAAGTGTCAGGATGGCTACAACACCATTTCAAACTCTGTTCCTAGCTCCCGGCTCCCACCCCTGCCCCACCAACCCCCACCCCTGGTTACGGGAATGTGAACCTTCCACAGTTGTCATGTAAATGAAAATTATGTTCATGCAATTGACCATGAATTATCAAAGAAATTCATTTGGTGAAATATGACTTACCTACAAAATTTGAGACACAGAGGTCTCTGAAAATGCAATAAGAGATCCTAGTGGGAGGTATACCATAATTTGTTCTAGTGGTTCTTTGTTGTTCAAGTACAGAATTGACTAAAATATAGAGTTAACGAGGAAACAGTCTCAGCTTTATCCTTATTTTGGTCCACTGAATTGCATTTGTTTTTTCTCTGTCCTGAAACCTTGTAATGCATCCCTCTCTTAACCTTAGCCTTAGAAATAACTGGGTGCTCCTGGACATAAGCAGAGGATGGGGGATGAGCACAACTTTACAAAGCTATCATTACATACATGGTTGGGGGGGGGAGCGACTGACAATATTCCACAACTGATGCATTATCTTTGGAATCTAAGTAGTCTATCTCTATCTCTATGTTTAGAATCTACCCTAGCATTAAATTCTTCATTTAAGTCCTCAACACTTACCACCAGAGTTTAAAACTGACCCCAAACTGGGCTCCCTGTTCCCAGTCTCCTGCACATGAAATCATTTACCACATCCTTAACAGAATATTCTTTCCAAAGCATAGTTCAAGTTATGCCATTTCCAGGTCCCAAACCTTAGATGGCTTCCCTTTGTTCCCCAGATAAAATTCAGAGCCCATACATTGCATTCAGGATGTTATATAATCCTGAATCCTGAAGGAGTCTTAGCTCCTTCCAGTCTCCCTCAAGCTCTGGCTATCCTACTTGCTAATCCCTAAATATAAACACTCTGTCAAACCCCTGAGCCTTTGGTCATGATGATTCCTCTTTTGGGGTGCTCTTCCTTCTATCCTTCACCTCATGAAATCTTACTCCTCTTCAATGCTTAAGTCAAAAGTTTCCTTCTCTGTGAATACTTCTGACCACCACTATCCCAGAGAGAAATAATATCCTCCTCCTTTGTCCTCTCAGAACACTATAATGCCATGAGCACTCCTCTAATTGTGTTATAGTCAATTGAATCTCTTCGTTTCCCCCTAAGAGACATTGGGGCTTTGTGAAATCTTATCTTATTTATCTTTGTGTTCCCAGGGATTAACATACAATAAGTGCTCAATAATTATTTGTTAAGTTTAATTAGAGGAAAGTAAGCTATACTCGTATTCCATATAAAATAGAGTAATTTTAACACAAGTAGAATAAAATACCTAGGTATTCAGAGGCTTTTGCCTGAGTTATAATCAAAAATAAGGTTTATAGGTTTGCATAAGATGTGATCCCTAACTTTAATAGAATTACAGTCACTGGGAAAATGTGCAAATAAAATAACATACACATTCATTTGACAAGGATTTGTTAGGCACAATGTGCAAGGCGTTCTAGTGAACAAATATCAAATAACTATTATAGATAAGTATTTCAAAAAATTCAAAAGAAGGTGAGATTACTATCAACTGGAGCAACTGGGAAAGGCTTCATGGAGAAGCTAACATGTGACTTGGATGTAGAATAAGATTAATACTTAAAAAGGAGCAAATGGATCATGTATATAAGACAGCAATGGTAATGTAAATTGGGTGAAGAGAGAAGTACGCAAGGCCATTTGGCCAGAAAGTAGTACATATTTTTATGGTTATACTGGAGCTGGATGAGCTTTTTAGCTGGAAGTTGGATTAGAGGGGACCATAAAATAAACTTTAGAAGTTGGATCTTATTTCAAAGGTATTGGCAAGTCATGGAAGGTTATAGAGTAGAGAATAGTATTTTGAGGCCATTGCAAAAAGGAGATAGAAAAAAACTTTTTGAGAAATCTGCAACGGTGCAGACTCTAAGGGATGAAATGGATTGGGTGATGGTGATGGAAAGGAAGAGCTCTCAAACAATAAATAAAAATTAAAAGTGGTTTTGAGTCCAAGCTCTAAAGTCTGATATACACATACATGCTTAAAATCCTGCTCTACCACTGAGTAGTCATGTGAATTTAATGAAACTTAATTTATCTATGCTTCAGGGTTTTTTAAATTCTAAAAGGGAAAGGAAACAGACACACACACATATATACACATATACACATATATATGTATATATACATATATAACATACTATAAGTATTATATGGCATAGTATATAATAAACATATAATATATATATCATCATATACAATATATCCCATATGTTAGGGGAATCAAATGAGATAATGCATACCTGGTAAGAGAAATGCACAGAAGATAAATGTATATTATTAGACAAATAGAAAGGGGTCAAGTGTGACTCCATAATTTAGAATCTCCATAACTGGAGGAATAATGGGGTCACTGATAAAATAGGAAGCTGGATACAATTATGGTTTGGGGGAATAATGGCAGTTGGGTTTTGAACATGCTGAGTTTTGGGTAAGAGGGGACATTAAACTATCGGCATCCAGTGGGCAGCTGAAGACCCTGAACCAGTGCACAGGAGAAATAACAAGCTGGAGACAGAGAAGATGCTCTTTCATTCATTTAGCCAGTATTTACTGAGACTTTCTCCATTCCAACCTACTGTATTAGATGCTGGAGGTGGGGGGTGAGGGAAGGAACCAATGAGAGACATGAACATAAATGCTTTACCCTCACAGCAAACAATCTACTGAGAACTCCATAATCACACAAACAACTACAAACTATGATAACTAAGTGCAAAGGAAAGCCATCCTCTTCAACATCAAAATGGACATGATCAGCATGGCTAACACAACGAATGCAAAGTACAAAGAGAAATCCCTCATACTGCCTCAGTGGTGCTTTCTTCTACTGTAGCTGAATTTCATTTAGCACTGGCAATTAAGACTTAGTCATTCTCTGATACTGCAGTTGCATCCCTTCATATTAGATCAAAATTGGTGTGGTCAACCAAGTCAACACATCTGACCTGTGATCATGTGGATCCATGGAGAAGCCAAGAATGGGTGGCTGCTGAAGGAATGTTCCCAAAATAAAATTTGTTAAGTGCTGCACTATTTGACTTACACTCCACATCTGACAACTTAAAAAGAAAACAAAAATGAAAATAAGACCACAGAAACTTTGGGATCCCTGGGTGGGTCAGTGGTTTAGCATGCCAGCCTTCAACCCAGGACATGATCCTGGGTCCCAGGTTCCACTCCCACATCAGGCTCCCTGCATGGAGCCTGCTTCTCCCTCTACCTATGTCTCTGCCTATCTCTTTCTCTGTATGTTTCTCATGAATAAATAAATAAAATCTTTTTTTAAAAAAAAATAAGACCACAGAAACTACCTCCTTTAACCCCGCAACAAGGGTGAGGGCAAGGAAAAGCTTTTTTGTAAGAATCTTGTTTGAAGCATTAATATAGAAGTGTTTACTACTCCCATACAGGCTTCCTTTGTGGTCTTAAAATATGTAAAGTCCTACAGCCCTACCTCTTCCTCCTCCACAAAAAAACAAAAAACAAAAAAACAAACAAAAAAAAATTACCCAGGCTACAGTGACAATGAAGGCTCATCTTTACACACCACATCACTACTTTTTGTAAACTTCAGACAAATTCAATGTTCTCAAAACCTACAAAAGAGCCTTCCAAAGTTTCTGCAGCCTTCCTCTCAGATGTGCTACAGCCTGAGGTTAGACCTTTGCTAACACAAGAAAAAACCTGAGGAGTATTGGGTTGTTGGACCAGACAGTAGCTACTATGTCCACTGGGCCACTTCATAGGGAGGCTTATGATAACACTATCACAAAGTTTCTACTGATGTATAATTTCCCAAACACTAGAGCAACAATTACTTTCTCTAAATTGAAAAATAATTGACACTCCGCTCCCCACCTCCCCTCCCCACCATATCTCATGTGTTCAACATTATTTGATTGACATGCAACATACATTTCAGATTCTCAAATGATCCAAGTTTATCTATACTCACAAACTGAAAGGCAGAAAAAGGATACCTAGCCACAGAAGTCATTTTTCTCCCATCATGTTTTAGCACAGTAATTAAGAACACAGGCACTGGAGTCAGATCATTTGGGCTTAAATAGAGTTTTGTCACTTAATTTCTTGTTCAAATCACTTAAATTCTCTTCCTCAAATCTGGCATTTGTAAAATGTGGATATGATTGTACCTACCTCATAGAGTTGCTGGAACATTAAATATTATTGTGCTGCACTTAGAATAGTACCTGGCACATAACAAGCACTCAAAAAAAAAAAAGCTGATATCATAATAAGTAATAAATTTTATTCTATTTATTCCATAGTTGACACACTTTGAACACATTTAAAAATTCTTGTATTGAATTCCTATCTCCAGATAAATATACCAGGGTTACTGTCTTTAGGAAGTTTATGGTTTAAGGACCAGATTTTGATCCCAGCAGGTAGAGGTTGGGGAAATCAGTGGAGCTGGCTGAGACTCATTATCTAAACGGTATCCTCATCAGTACAATCCAGCACAGGTGAGAACCCTTTCCCGGAGTCAGGCAATCATTCCCTTGCCTGCACCCTACTACTGTGTAGAGTCAAGTTTCTTGTCCCTGTTTGCATGTGTATTATTCTCACAACCTGATGAGCTCATTGAGTCGAGCTTCACCAGTGCAAATGTGTGCAGTTATACAGATGCACACACTCGGTGGACCCACAGTTGGCTTAAGGCTCTGTCACCAAACCCTTAATTTTTGCACAAGAGACCCAGTATTTTCACTTTGCACTGGGCCCTGTAAATTACAGAGCTGGTTCTGCCATGGGACCATATCTTTTTTATCTCTATAACTCCAGGAACAGTGCTAAAAGCTTGATACATTTTATTGAAAGAATGACATTTATGAGTAAATGAATGAGTTAAATGCATGAATGAATGAATGACTTTGAAAACCATCAACAAATGAGATATTTAAACCCAAATTACCTTTCTTTTTCCCTTAAGGGGATGACGAAGGGCCAAGCCAGGATCCCATAAAGCACTGCCACGGATGCTAACCCTCCAACGGCATGAAGTGCAGAGCACTGCTTTTCTGGGTTTCAACCATGGGGCTCCCACCTGTGTTAATGGGCGCTGGGAAAGGGAATTGATGGCAGGTCTGAGCAAGGCCTGCAGGATTCATTTTGATAACTGGATTCAGTCACATTTACTCCTTAAAGGTTATTAGTTATTTTAAATAATTTTGTTAAATGCTCAAGAGGGAAAATGAAGACGTATTAATAAATACACAATTATACAGGTTAGAGCAACAATGCAGTGCTGGTCATTCAGGAACCTTGTGCTAATTTTAATTAGCTGCTTTCCCTTGCTTTCAAATGTAATTAAAGAAGCTTAGTTGTGCTCAGTGATGCAAGCCACCTTATTTAATCACTAACATTATTTCCCTGAACTATTAATGATTTTCAAAACGCTTGTTTATGCAGAATTAGAACAGTAATTACCTTACCAGTTAATTTTGTACCTTCACATTTCACACCTAGCTCAAACGTCATTCATTTACCACGGCTTCTCTGTCAAAACAAAGAAATGCTTGTTCTAAATGTGCTTCTGAGTGCCAAATTGAAAGCCAAGTTTTGTAACACTAATAAAGTAGCTCCCAAGTGAAACAGGTGTAGTAATTTAGACCCTTCCTGTCTCAAGCTTGCACGTACATGCTATGTCTTTTCTTTATTAGCTTTAAAATGAGAGCTTGGTGTGCAAAATAAGCTATTTAATTCAGACTTGTGGAGCAGAATATAATCTTTAATTTAAACTAGTGCAGTAAAAAGAGGCCTTTAATTTTAACTGGCATGTGCGTGTGAATTTGAATTAATAATCCAGAAAATTGAAACTGTTTTGCCGCTGTTGCTGGATATTGACTGTTCTTCACATGCCCTTAGTTTCACTCACTTGATTTCTCTCCCAAACCATGGCTGGTGCTTTCCTTCCCATCTTTTTTTTCCTCTTATGATGTAGCTGCTTTATGCAAAGCAGAGCTTTCTGAAAAAGAAAGTCTCAGTTGACTGAACTTTCCTTCAAAAAAAAAAAAAAAGAAAGAAAGAAAGCACTTTAATAAAGGAATACTAAATCTGTATTAATTTAGTTTACAAAAAAGAATATAATTGGTGTATTCATTAAATCTACTTAAGACGTAATTCAAGAGTACTCTGCACTTATGCCTGATTGAATCCTTAGATGGGAAGACGATCTACCCACATTCCTAGTGACAAAACTCTGCTGAATCCAACAGTACCAATTCCTGTTCTGAAGTTTGTTTTTACACTGGAAGCAACTTTTTAGAAAATACTGGCAACAACAATTACACCTATGATGCTACACTGACTATGATTTCATAGAGCTCAATCATACCCACCTTCATGGCCTTTGCATAGGGTTATCCGGCCAGGAAACTGCCAGATATACTGCTACACCTGGAGGTACAGCGCTCCTGCCTGCATCCCAGAAACACAATGATGTATACCCTACAATGAGCTCCTATCACTACATATTAAACCCTCCATTAATGCAGGGCATTTGTAATTGATAGCACACTCCTTTCCTAAACACATTTCCCAGACTCAACACCTTGGAGCTGCAGCCATGTCTTTTCAGTTAATATTTGCATATGATTTAATAAATTTCTGAAGTGGAAATTAATACTAGCAACATAAATGTGCACTCCAAAATGTCAAACAGGTGGGCTGTTGTGCAAAAATGTGCTGAAGTGAAATAATATTAACAATATTGGAGGACATAAAATGTGCATTTTAGGGCAAAGAAAGGGAGGGGATCATATGATTAAGATTAGGCAAGGTTACTGATTGTATCTGATACACATTTAGAGTAGCATGGGAAGAAAGGGAAAAGCAGAAGATGCAGGAAAGCTCCAGAAGGCTGGAATGTCTGGGATCAAATAACATTGAGTACAAGCCCTTGACAGAATTGACAGTGAATAGCCTACAACCTCCTCTTTCCCAAGCAGCAGGAAGGAGGAGTCCAGCCTCCCATGTGAGAAAGGAGTGCCCTTCGGAAGGAAGGACCATGGATGAAATCCCAGTGGGCCCACTATCTGCCAAGCCAAATATAGCTGGATGATAGATAGACAGCCACCCAGAAATAGATACGCATTTATGTAAATGTCTATACGTTTCTGCTAGTTCATGAAGCTCTTTTAATAGAAGGCAAAGTTTTTCATTAATTAAAGCTTAAAATTTAAATTGCTAGAAGGCAATCGTCTGTGAAGGTGAGACCCATTCACATCAGAGAGCAACAGTCAACATGGGTACATAACAATCCTACGTGACTTCAGCAGGATGGCTACAAAGAGAAGACATGTGCAGAGGCATTTTGACACTGGAAGACAAACACCTCTATTTCTGCTTCATGCATACTTTGTTATAAAGACACTCCATTTATAGCAGATTTCTTAAAGTAAAGGCATACCTTGTTCTACTGTACTTCATTTTATTGCACTTTGCAGATACTATGATTTTTACAGATTGAAGTTTTGTGACAACCGTCTCAGGTCTCTCAGCATCATATTCCAACAGCATTTCCTCACTTCATGTCTGTGTGTCACAGTTTGGTAATTTTCACAATGTTACAGATGTTTTCATTATTATTAGATTTGTTATGGTGATCTGCAGTCAGTGATGTTTAATGTTACTACTGTAAATGTTTTTGGGAGCCACAAACTGCACACTTATAAGATGGTGAACCTAATTGATCAATGTTGTGTGTCTTCTGACTGCTCCACCCACCATGCATTTCTCCATCTCTCTCCTTCTTCTTGGGCCTTCCTGTTCCCTGAGACACACAATATTGAAATTAGGACAATTAATAACTCTACAGGGGCCTCTAAATGTTCAAATGAAGGGAAGAGTTGCACATCTCACTTTAAATCAGAAGCCAGAAATTATTAGGCTAAGGGAGGGAAGAAGAGAGGGGGGAAGGAAGGAAGGAAGGAAGGAAGGAAGGAAGGAAGGAAGGAAGGAAGGAAGGAAGAAAAGCTGAGACAGGTTGAAAGCTGGGCCTCTTGTGCCAAACAGCCAAGTTGTGAATGTGAAAAGTTCTTGAAAGAAATTAAAAGTGCTACTCCAGTGAACATACAAAATAGTAAGAAAGTGAAATAGCCTTCTTGTTGATAGGGAGGAAACGTTAATGGTCTGGATGGAAGATCAGACCAGCCGCCACATTCCCTTAAGCCAAAGCCTAAACCAGAGCAAGACCCTAACTTTCCTCAATCCCATGAAGGCTGAGAGACATGAGGAAGCTGCAGGAAAAAAGCTGGAAGCTAGCAGAGGATGATTCATAATGTTTAAGTAAGAAGCTGACTTTATAACATAAACATGCAAGGTGAAGCAGGAAGTGCTAATGTTAAAGCTGCAGCAAGTTATCCAGAAGACCTAGCTAGGAAAATTCATGAAGGCAGCTACACTAAACAACAGAATTTCAATGTAGATGAAATAGCCTTCTACTGGGAGAAGATGCCACCTAGGACTTTCTTAGCTAGAGAAGAGAAGTCAATGCCTGGCTTCAAAGTTCAAAGGACAGGCTGCTTCTCCTGTTAGGGGCTAATGCAGCTGGTGACTTAAGTTGAAGCCAATGCTCATGTATTATTCTGAAAATCCTAGGGCCTTTAAGAACTATGCTAAATCTATTTTGCCTGTGCTCTAGAAATGGAACAACAAAGCATAGATGACAGCACACCTGTTTACAATATTGTTGATTGAAATTTTTGGCTTACTGAAGAAAAAGATTATTTTCAAAATATTACTGGTTCTGATAATGCACGAGATTGCCCAAGAGCTCTGATGGAGATGGACAATAAGATGAATGTTGTTTTCGTGCCTACTAACACAATATCCATTCTGCAGCCAACATATCAAAGAGTAATTTCGACTTGTAATTCTCCTTATTTAAGAAATATATTTCAGAAGGCTATATCTACCACAGATAGTTGTTCCTATAATGGATTTGGGCAAAGTCCAGTGAAAACTTTTTGGAGAAAAATTCAAGATGCTTCTAGATGCATTCCTGAATGGTGGAAATAGGTAAAAATATCAACATGAACAGGAGTTTAGAAGTTGATTCCCACACTCATGGATGACTTGGCAGGGTTCTGGACTTCAGTGAAGGCAGTAACAGCAGACGTGGTGGAAGCATCAAGAGAGCTAGAAGTGGAGCTTGAAGATGTGACTGACTGGCTGCAATCTCACGGATGAGGAGTTGCTTCTTATGGATGAGCAAAGACAGTGGTTTCCTAAGATGGAATCTACTACTGCTGAAGATGCTGTGAAGATTGTTGAACTGACAACAAAGGATATACAATATTACATACACTTAGTTGATAAAGCAGCAGCAGAATTTAAGAGGATTAACTCCAATTTTGAAAGAAGTTCTGCTGTAGATAAAATGCTATCAAACAGCATCACACGCTACAGAGAAATTGTGAATGGAAGAGTCAATTGATCCAGGAAACTTCATTGTTGTCTTATTTTAAGAAATTGCCACAGCCACCTGAATCTTATGAACCCTGATCGGTTACAGCCATCAACATCAAGGGAAGATCCTTCACTAGTAAAAAGATTATGACTCATCAAAAGTTCAGATGATGGTTAACATTTTTTAGCAATAAAGTTTTTTTTAATTAAGGTATGTACATGAGTTTTTTAGGCATAACATTATTGCACACTTAATAGGCTACAGTATAGTGTAAAGCTAACTTTTATATGCACTGAGAAACCAAAAACTTCACTTGACTCACTTTATTGTGAGAACCTACAATATACTCAAGTATGCCTGATAACTATGGTTTTGCATAGTACAGTTTTTATTTTTTTTTAATTTGGCCATATTTCCTCAAAGTAGGTGTTGCTAGAGAGAACAAACTCCTCAAAGGAGGATCCATGTTGTATATACATGTCACCATGTTAGGAGCAAGTACTATGCTCAGTAAATAAAACTCAAAACTTGGTAGCATATTTATTGATGTATTGCTTGAATTGTTGGCTAACAAAAGCTAAATTTTACCAAACTTTCTAACCAGCTTAATTCCTTATGAATGCACCTTGGCAATGATTATCCCCCTGGCCTGTGTAATGGCTGTGCACTGTACATACAATTCATATATCAAACATTGATTGCATGTTTCCCAGGTGCCACGCATTGTGTTGAGCTTTTAGAAAACATATTAGTAGACCCTGCTTCTGCTCCTGCCCCTAGTGTGGGAGAGAGACACATCAACAAATGAGTTGAATATGATCTGGCATGAATCACAGAGGGGAAAGACTCTCTCAGAATAGACTTTCAACTGTTTCTAAGATCTCTAGGGATATCTGGTATGTTTGTATTTTGTTCCATGTTGTGGCTTTATTCCTTACTATACATTGTTCTAGAAGACTACTGAGGATCTTTTCAGTTCCAAAACATTTACTAGATTTCCCTAAATCAAACTGGAATATACTCTAATATAAATCCATTTCCTATTGTTAAAATCTCCTGGACCATGGAAAAAAGCTGGTCTTAATTTCCCATATAAAAGAATTTTTATGAATTTCAAGACAATTATAAAGTCAATGTTTAGCCTTCTCTGGAGTAAAACATTCCAGTTACAGCTGTCTACCTTCATAAAGGCTATTTCCCACTCCTCAACAAGTAATCCTTTAATAAGTATAAAGTATACTTTGCAAATATAATTTAAAGTAATTTCCAAGTTACTTTTTACATTTTTCTGTGTCATTTGTCTCTTTTCTTTCTCTTTTTTTTCCTCTCTCCATCCCTCACTTTCTATAAGCTTGACAGACATTATGCATGGAACATGAAGGCTGATAAAACCAATCCCTACCCTTAAGCATCTTATAGCTCTGTAAATGTGTTACTAAGGAAACCACAAATAAAATACTTGGGAGCTCACAGTGAGTAAAAATGAATAATCAGAAAAAAGATTGATGGAGGAAGTGGATAGATGTAATTTCCACAGGAAGAAGAATGGAGGAAATGCATTCTGGGAAAAGAAACCATGTAACAAAGAACAGAGAGAAATAAAAAAAAAAAAAGCATTTTGTGTACTTAAGGAATTCCAAATAATAACGGAAGGTCAGGCTGGAAAAGCAAGTTGAAGTCAGAGTTTGGGTGTCCTTGAATGTCATACAACAGTTGTTGGAATTTATTTTCCAGGGCAATGTAGAGCCACTGAGGACTTTTGAGCGGAAGAGCAAAATCAATAAAAACAAATTAGTCTCCTTGCCTCCTAGAAAGTAGAGTGCATAAAGCATGAGCTTTGAAATTCCATAGGACCAGCTTAAATTCTGGCTATTCCATTTGTTTAATGATGAAACCATATCTTAAACTGCTCCCCTAGCCTCAGTTTCCTCCTTTGTAGACTAGGATACTAAAACTTCTATATGACATATTGTGGAAGTGAACTGTACTTGGTAGAGAGGACATGCCCAACAAATGTCGTTTGACACACATCCCATTCTGTTTTTCCTATTTGCATTAAAGACCTCTCAGATTGATTGATTTTGATACTTCACTTCTTTCCCATCCAAACAGTGGACAAATTCTTTCAATTCTCTCTGCACTGTTTTTTTTGTTTTGTTTTTTGTTTTTTTTTTTGCACTGGCTCTTGTATTCAGTTTTCTTGACCTTCTCCCTTCCTCTATCCCATTTCAGATCTTCATCTCCAGTTGCTTGCATTATTGTTTTATGCTTCATGCTGGTTTAGGCCACCTTCAGTCCCCTCTATCCTCCTGCCCACACCATTGACTGTTTGGATACATCTTCCTATAGCACTTTATTGTTCTCATCACTGCCCTAGCTGAAATACACATATGGTTCTGAAGAGTCTGTAGATTTAAGTCCAAATTCCTCAGTTTCACATTCAGGATATTACAATGCCTCATCCCCAAAACCTTTTTTTCAATAAAAGCTCTCATTAATTACAATGTTTCAGTCAAATAAAACAATTTTTGTTTCCTGTGCTGCTCTGGGCCTCCTGACACTGCGCCTTCATTCATGCCATTCCACTGCCTTGAATCCTTTCCTCTTATCACACTTCATTCAACTATAAAAGAAGCTGACTGACTGACAAAGGCATTAAGAAAAATTATAAAGTGGTTGGGTCTTTGGTGGCATCATTGAACCACTGAATTAACTAATTGCAGGGCCCCAACCTCAGGACTTCTTATTATGTGACCTAATAAATTCCTCTGGGGTTTAAACCACTTGGATTGGGTTTATTATTAGCAGTTCAAAGTATCCTATATGATAATGCGGTTACTCCCTTAACGAGCTCAAATTTAGCATGATAACATAGGAGAAGAGGACTTCTAAACAACTGTTTATACTTTTCCATGAAAATTAGATGGATTGCCCAGAAGGATTCATGCCTCCATACTCTGTGGCCCTATCGAACTAGAATTGTTGAATCATTTTGTTCTAATGGCCACAGGAAAATAAAGACTTCAAAAATAATCATAAAGTTTATTAGTATTCCTAATTCACCAGTAACCCTGCCCACTGGCCTAGAAATAAGTCCTACAAGATATGAAGGCAAGACAGAAAGTATCTGTGGATTTCCTTTCCTGTACATGGTACCTGCTGTACCTGCTGTGGTTCCCAAGCCTGCCTTTACTGTTGCCAGCCTTTCAAGAGATTTTCCTCTCCTTGTATGAAAATCATTTCAGAAAAATTTGGATATCCTAACTTAGAATGAATAAACAATCCCTTTCTTGCCCCAAATTTAACTTTTTCATATTTACCACTTTCATTCTCATGGAACATAGGTCAAATCTTCAGGGGTTAGGCCAGAAGACAGAGTAATATCCACCACAACTCCACATCCCAGAATTGTACCAGTCCCTCAGCTCCCTGCCTCAAGGGGCTTCTTGGAGCATCACTCTAAAAAAGGTCATGTGGCCATTTTCTCCACTTACTCTTTCTTCCTAAAGCTTGCAGGGATTCAGGCCCCAAACTCATTTCCCCATATTTCTAGGGAAATTCAAAAAATAAGACTCTGATATCATAAAGTTCCTCTGGTGGGTAATCCACTATGAACTTTGTGATCTCTAATTGCAACATTTCCAGTTGCATTACTAACTTTTTACATTATAGTGTAGTTTATTTGAGTGTATGCTTTGCCTTCCTCTAAAACAAGTTTCTAGAGGGCAGTTTTCCTATATGCTCCCCCAGTGCAGTTTCCTGAACATGACAGATTCACTGTTAACAATGAGGGGAATATAGAGTAGCTATGTTTAGAATGGGATGAGTGGAGAGGAGATTGAAGCCAGAAAGGCAACATAGGAGGCAGTGATCCAGACAAGAAGGCATAAGTGCCTACCCTAAGTGCTGGAAATGGCCATGTGTAATAGATTTGGGAGATATTGCAAGGGTAGTGTTATCAGAGATTCTGATGAACTGGATATAGGAGGTTAAGAAAGGAAGTATTACAACCTGATTATGTAATACAAAACACACAGTTAGGAAATGGCATTGAACAAATGAACATAAGAAAGAAATGAAGAGTATATATAAGGAAATGGTAACCAAAAGAAACGAGTTTACTTTGTTTCTCTACATTCCTGCTGGTAAGAGCACCAAAACTGAACATAACATTCTATTAGGTATTCAACTGATAGAAAATACCTCAGAGTATTGCTCTGAAAATATTCCTTCCAAAAAATGATATTTTTCTTCCAAAATCTGTTGTTTGTTCCCTGAGAACATGGCTAGTCTATATTTCCCAGCTCCTTCTGAATCTTGGAGTGGCTACATGACAAGTTCTCACCAATGGACTAGGAAGAAGAGTAAAATGTGCTACCTCCAGGCCTAGCCCGGGACATAAGGTGTGCCTTCTCAATGCTCTTCCCCCTTGCTACTGCTTCAATCCCACAGCAACCTTATATCCACCATGAAGATGATAAGCCCCTGAGGGATGGTGGAGCAATATGTGGGCAAAAAACCTGGATCCCTGAAGGTGGAGCACAGCCACATACTGATCTGGAATGCTTACTTTGGACTGTTATATCAGAGGAAAATGAAAATTGTTTGAGGCCACTGAATTATGATTACATCTCTTTTTTGTTATGGCATTACCTGAATTCACACAAACACTGTGTTCTGTTTGCCTGGGGCTCCCATGGCTTTATCCTAAGGCTGAGAAGAGCCCTCACTATCTCTAAACTACTTACTCATTAAGAAAGCAATGAGTAGTCTACTCAAAGATAGAATAGACTTTAGGGATAACTTTAAGGGTAACCTAAGGGTTAGCTGTACAAGTGTAAAAGCAACTTTTTCCAGCTCTTAGTAACAGAAAAATCTAGGCTGGTTTTTTTATATGTCACCAAAAACAAACAAACAAACAAACAAACAAACAAAGAAAATGAAACAACAAAAAAACCCACCTTGTTTTTAAATGACATTTCATTTTTTTTTTATTTTTATTTATTTATGATAGTCATCACAGAGAGATAGAGAGAGAGGCAGAGACACAGGCAGAGGGAGAGGCAGGCTCCATGCACCGGGAGCCCGACGTGGGATTCGATCCCCGATCTCCAGGATCGCGCCCTGGGCCAAAGGCAGGCGCCAAACCACTGCACCACCCAGGGATCCCCCACCTTGTTTTTATATACATCACAAAACCAAGAGCCTTTCCCTCCTTGTCGTAGTTGCTAGGAAATTCAGAGATATATTTGTGGTTTGATAGCAAACACACTAGCAAATACATAGGACTGTGGACACGTGATCTGTGAATTCTTGGTCATTGGCTTTCATTTGCTTACTCATATTTTCTCTCTTTACTGATTACCTCAACTATAACTTCTGCATTCCTAAGCCGAGTAGATGTAAGTCACTTCAAATAATATCAGGAAAGAAATGAAACATAAAAGAAAAAAATACATTTCAAAAGGCCCCATTTTTAAAAACAAGTTCTATATGCAGAAGCTATAAAACTCGATGAGACAACATGTACTATTCCAAAGGTGATTTCAAAACAGCGCCGGTGGATAATCTACTTTGTAGCCTGCAATTTTCTGCTTTTGGCACACAAGAATATGTTTATTAAGCTATTTATAGATTTTTAACATATAATTTACTGTTCCAAACACTCATTTCTTGATCTTTGCTCTTTACGCCAGACATCTATTTCATATAGCATATACTATTCAACTGTCACAATAGGAGAGGCAAAATGAAAACATTCAGTTCTAATTTAGCACAAAATTATGTTTTAGTAACTCTTTTCCTGCATTTTGGTTATATTATTTATATGTATAAATTAAATAAATCATTTTCATAAGAGTTTTAACCAAATTTGAATGGACTTTTTGTAATGGTTTCCACCTCCCACAAGTTTAATGATACCATACTAGAGGAATTATGTAATCTTTGAAAAGATTCTAGAAGGTAGCACAGTAGTCATGTTATACCTATTCAAAAGTGATATGAAAGGTCAATTCCATTTAAGACTTCAAATATAGACCCTAATTTTAAAGCTGCCAAACACCTTACATATAATCATGAACACTTCATGTATAATAGTGGTAGTGTTAGTTCAAGAAAAATATATATTGGACTTTACACTAAGTGTATTTAATACTTAAATATATTATAATATATTTTAAAGAATTTAGAATTTAAACCCAAAAACATATTTCCAATATTTCTACAGTGTCCGAGATTCATGGTCTCCAGGCAAATAGGGAACCAATGGCTGCCCTATCCTCCCAGTGCCATTATACATTTGGTTGATGATTTATTCAAACCCAGTTTCAAACCTCTATTAGCTCCCTTGTTGCTTTAATGCAACTAGTCCACCATTCATAACTGTCAAAGACCGATTTATCAGAACTGGGACACTTTAGGCCTCCAACGTGTAAAAATGTCTTTTTTCTTGATAGCCTGTATAATACTATAAACACTATTATTTGATTCTTTTACATTCTCTCCTTTTTGTACATATTTTAGAAGACATTTACCCAATTTGTAAACTAACCTGTCACAGGAAACATACTTGAATCATAAGTACACATGGCATTTTAGAGATTTTTTTTGCTTTGTGGTTGATAGAGATGGCCCTCTGAAAGCCTCTCAACTAATCCTGGGTAACTCACGTTGGCTTTCATAAAATAAAAATAAACTACAGCATGTACAACCTGATAGGAATAAGCAACCAAGTGACTAAAACTTGGTGAGATCTTCTAAAAAAACGTGACAGAGAAGTGACCACTTAGATAATACTGATTCTCTTCTGTTTAAAAAAATACAGAATTTACAGTAATGAATGAATCTCAAGTAATGGCTGAATCTCAATCTCATAACACATCAAAAAAGAAGTAAACCATAGAAGAACACATAGAGCAAAATTACATTTTTATAAAGTTGAAAAATGTCAAATATAAAAAACAAAGAAATTGTTAACTAAAAATTCAGGTTATCATTACCTGGAGGAAACGAGGTTGAGGGAATGAGATTTGAAGCAGCACATAAAGGACTTCCAAAATTCCTGTGAAAACTTTGAAAAATAAATCTCAAAGATGAGAAAAACATTCTGAGTTTGGTCGGTGGATGGTGGGCAAAATGTTGTCCCTGTATAATTATTTCTCGTAAGGGAAGCTTATTAATATTTTCATGGAAAGAAAGGTTTATGGTATACTAATTCAGTTAGAAAATGTCAGTCCTAATATTATAAAAGCTCAGAAAGTCCTCTCGGGAGAATTTCCTGATGTTTTGCCCGTAACATCAGGAATGTCGACAGAGGAATAAAATGGCACTCGATCTTCTGGACAGCTTAGTGTTTTGTCTTTGGCTGTCAAGCAAAAAGGACTGCAACTGCACTCATCTGGAGAAGATTACAATATTCTGCAAAATCAGACAACATAGAAAATGGAATAACAGAATACTCGCCAGTCATTTCCTCCAACTTGCCTTGGAAGAGGGCATAATCCCACCTCATAGCACAGGGATTAATGACCTACAATCTCAACAGCATAAATACTTAAAGATGAAAATGTACCTGGATACTTATATTCCCACACAGGAGGCATAAGAATTGTATAACATGGAAATTCTTCATTCAAATGGGAAAAAAAATCCACCTGATAAACAGATAGCATTTTATTTTTTTTAATCTAAAACTTCTAAAAATTAATCATTTATTCAGATAATCAGAAGGTTCTTATGTGTTGAAACTCATATATTTAGAGGCAAAGGGTAGCAACCTCATGGCTTAAATTCTAAGCTTAAAACTGAACAATTGGGGATCCCTGGGTGGCTCGGTGGTTTAGCGCCTGCCTTTGGCTCAGGGCGTGATCCTGGAGTTCCAGGACTGAGTCCGGCATCGGGCTCCCTGCATGGAGCCTGCTTCTCCTTCTGCCTGTGTCTCTGCCTCTCTCTCTCTCTCTCTCTCTCTGTATCTCTCATGAATAAATAAATAAAATCTTTTTTAAAAATACATAAATAAATAAAACTGAACAATTTTGATATTTTTCAGATGTTTCTCTAAAAGCACATGCACCTGCTCTAACAGGGTGTTTACTACTATAATTATCTAGAGACCATTTAACTTGAGATTTAAATATACATGTATGGTTTATGATATATGTACATGTATACACACATATACACACAAAGACAAGCACACACATCAATATATTATATATGTACAAATACTTATATATATGTTCAAGTGAAAATTAGATTAAAAATGTACTTTGTTTCTTCAAAATCAACTTTAAAGAATTTTTAAACTGCATCCTTCCTTTAATACTATGTACCGTGCAATAAGCCTTGTATTACATCATTATATCAACTGAACACAGATATTCCCCAAAGAACTGTCTCAGGGAAGTGGCACAACTTGGCAGCCTGTCCCATCCCCCTTTGGGTTGGATTCCAATTAAGTCTAACCATGAGGGAATGGCTTTCTGCCAAGAGCACAACAAAGGAGCGGACAATGTTAGTCTTGGGCCATGGGGAAATTAAAGGCAATAATGGAGAACAGGGCTTCTGGAATTGCCCCCTCTGATCTAACCTGAGAAATGCTGAGAAGGGACTGGTGTGAACCAGTCATGTCTTCTTACATCCTAATTTGTTTATTTCTCTGTCATAGACCTTTGGTACATAAGGTTTAGCACACACAGGCTAACCAGAAGGTGAGATCTCCTGGATCCTATGTTCTAATGCTTGTGCTCCTGCTGGTGGTGTGTAACCAACCCTTTTCATCTCCCAGGGCCCAACTAACTATCTGAAGCCAAGTTTCCACAGAAGGAAATAGGTGGAGACCTGGCATTCTATCAGCTTCCTGGGTGACAATGTGGGTGAAGTTGGTTATTTGGGACTTGAATCTTGATATAATGAAGAGACAGGATAGCTGAGTACTAACCCCAGCTCTGCCATCGACTATACTGTGCATCCCGGGGCATGTCAGTTCCAGTCTCTGAGCCTTTGTTTTCTTCTCTGTGAGATTCTTTCATTGTTTTTAACATGTGATCCAAGGACCCTAGAGGTCTCTGAAATCCTTTCAGGGTATCTATGAGATCAAATATCTTTTCATAATTATACTCAGATGTCATCTGCCTATTTTGCTCTCATTTGCTCACAAGTATTCAGTGCTGTTGTCCAGAAGCTACATGAAGATAGGTCATGAGATTGAGGTTGTGCTAATGCCTTGAGAGCCTGTGTAGCAGATCAAAACCTAAGCCACAGTCCATGCACTTGAATCTGTGAAGAGGAAACAGGAACAGCTAATCACCAGGAGCCAAGTCAGTTTTCCCAAGTAAGGCCATTACTGAAGCTATAGCCAATCAAGTAATTTCTTCACTTCCACATGCATCTTCCCTATTAAACACCATGCCCCTAGCTCCTGTCAAGAGAGTGCTCCTAACCACTTCCGGGTTGGTGCTAGCCAGTGTGATTTGATTTTTGCTTAAATGAACATTTGAAACCTTGAATGTGCCTCAGGTGTCTTTTAAAACATGTAATATCATAACAGATTAAATGCAGAATCAAGTGTGAGAATCTAGCTATCGTCCATTAAACCAGACCTTAAAGAGATTTACAAAAATAAGCAAAATGATGTACCCTTTTTACTAATAAAAATATATTGTTTCTCACAAAAATTATTTATTTACAATGTATTAATATTATTTTTAAATGAGTAAACATTATACTTTAATATCTAATACAATAAATAATGATAGATACAACTCACATAAACTCAAGCTTTTTGGGGTCCTCAATAATTTTTAAGATTGTAAAGTAGTCCTCAGATCAACACATTTGAGAACTGTTGGACTAGATGATTTGAGACTCCTTTCAGCCTTATGATTCTTTGATATCCTAGGCATCATTAGACATTATTACCTATGGTGAGCAACTTCACAGGTGAATTAAAATCTCCAAAATACCTTGTCTTATATAGACATAATCTATAAACAAATATTTTAAAATACTTTCTAAATTAAACAAAAATAAGTATAGAATTAATTGTTCACCCAATTAATTTTCTAATCTATTAGACCTGCAATCTTCTGAATAAAACCACAGCTAGTTACTTATTCATGGGTTACTTTGTATTTTGAGGCCTTTACTCCTGAAACCTTTATTCTAAATGTCCTTACCAGGAACTAGTATCTGCTCCAAAGTCAGTCACTTGAGGAATAGATATAGCCCATGCGGTGACTGTGCAAAATTCTAACCAGTGGGGTCATTATCCACTGAACGCTAGTCAATCAGATCTTCACCTTGGGAGATTTGAAGGTGTCATGTGGAAAGATCTATAAAAAGTCATTAATGTGTCACACACACTGAAAGACACAAGGGCAGCTATGAAAACTGAAGCTATGAAGTATGAGAAGCCATACAGATATAGAAACCATGAGATACAGAGAATGAGAATAGAGAGAAAAGCCATTCATAAATGTAGTGGGAGAAAAAAGAAGAAAGCAGAGGGAGCAGCAAAGACTATTTGGAACTGTCACACAAGAATGGCATACTGCCAGCGTTGCTCCTGGCCCACTGGGAGAGTTTCCCAAATGATGTTTCAGGTCTACATGAATCTACTGCTCAACTGCCGGAGTGCCTGTTCCTATGTCCATGCATCTGTACATACAACATCCAAGTACCCTGGGGTTTTCCTCTTTCCTTATTGCACAGAAAGTCTGACACAGCTCAACGGTGCTGGAGTTATCTATTGGGATACTGAAACTTAAAGGAATAAACAGAAAAGTAGCATATTTGCTTAAAGCAAATACATATAATAACCTTTGAAGAGATAGGCATATGACTCTATGTACTTTGTATATTATATACAAATGCGTGTCTTTAGAGAGTTATAATTTTCCTCTCATTTAAGGAACTAATCAATTAAAATTGCCACTTAACAGTAGAGAGTGGAGAGAAACTTACCAGCACTAAGCCAGAGTGAGAGCCAGCTAGAAAAGAAGAATGAGAAAAAATTGGAATGAAGGTTATAAACAGCAAGAATCTGACTCATAAGAGTTCTATTCTTTGGGAACTTACAGGAGAGGGAAGTTAAAAACAGCAGCTAGAAGCAAAAATCATAAACTAAGATTAGAGGCCAAGGTTAGTTAAAATAATCTATATTTCCAAAGAATCCCTTTTGCACTTTTTAAGAAATAGAATATCTTAGGTGTTTTTTTTTTTTTTTTTTGGTTTTTTGTTTGTTTGTTTGTTTAGGATTTTATTTATTTACTCATGAAAAACACACACACACACAGAGAGAGAGAGAGAGAGAGAGAGAGAGAGGCAGACATAGGCAGAGGGAGAGGCAGGTTCCTCACAGGAGCCTGATGCAGGACTTGATCCCAGGACTGGGATCATGCCCTGAGCCGAAGGCAGACGCTCAACTGCTGAGCCACCCAGGCGTCTCACCTTAGGTGTTTAGATGACTGGTCTGATTCCACTGCTAAAATGCATCAAGAGTTAGGACATCACAAATTTCACTGGCTTACCATCCATTTACGAACATATTTTTTTTCACCTGTGTATTCTATATTCAATATATTTGTGCTGAGTGCCAGGCATACACCTGGAGCCCCACACAGATTAGACACTTGGGAACCCTTTTAAGGAATGAGACAGAGACCTACAGACTGCCAGGTATCATGACTACAAGGATGAAGCAAACCATCCATGTTCCAAAGAGCTGACAATCCAGGAA
This sequence comes from Vulpes vulpes, assembly GCF_048418805.1. Taxonomy (NCBI): domain Eukaryota; kingdom Metazoa; phylum Chordata; class Mammalia; order Carnivora; family Canidae; genus Vulpes; species Vulpes vulpes. The sequence continues at coordinate 134,996,281 of NC_132782.1, read as the reverse complement.
ATAAGAAACTAAATTCTCAAGGTTTAAGACAGGTGTGATCTATGCTTTGAGATAACCAGTAGGTTTTGGCAATGGGTAGGGAGACTTCCACCTGTAGGGAAGAAGGAACCCTTTATGAAGGAATATTCTGAGTAGGTCTTGAAAGGTGAGTAGACTTAGGACAGGTGAAGATCTGGAAAAGGAGCATATAAACGGATGGGGAAGGCAAAACTAAGGCCACAGAAACAGGTATAAATGGGGCCGATTGAAGAACAGTGAATAGGTTGATGGATAGGAGTAGAGAGAGAGGTGAAGAGTAGAAAAGACACATCAGAGTCAAAGCATTAGGGTATAAAGTCTAGGATAAGTTTGGGTTCTTCACTTAGGAAGTAATAGGAAATTGTGAAGGTTCTGGTGTAGGGGAATGACATAAAAATTAATTACTATCATTTTAAGGGTATACTCCATGCTAATAGAATTTTATATAATCATCACAACATTACGATGAAATATTTTTATTCCCATTTTATCTATAACAGAACAAAGGCTCAGGCTGCCCCTAGAACTTGCCCAAGATCACAGAGTCAGCTATTGACCCAGATTCAAATTCATGTGTGTCTAACTTCAATCCCTCTGGTCTTCATGTCTAAGAGTGTAGACTCAACTCACTTCAGAGGCATATAACCAATGTAAGTGAGTGAGGCAGACTGGTGTAAGAAAACAGGGACTGGAGGAAATGATAGCAAATATGACATATACAAAAGCTTCAAAATAAAGTGGAAAAATGTGCTGTCTGGCTGAGGCCAAATAAAATTGCACTCAAACTGGAGCCGGCCTTTTGCCACCTCTGCAGAAACAATTCCACCCTTTTTCTCTCTAGTGCGACCAGAGTTGTGTTTTAAGACAACTAACTCAAGGTTTTATGAAGTTTATACTGGTCAAGAAGCAGCCAAGTGGCAGGGAGACAGTTAATACAACCTCAGCACACATTTCCAGATGAAAGAAAATAAATCTGGTGTGATGGTCTTTAGTCACAGGGGTGAGCGGGGTGGGGTAAAGTATGAGTAGCTGTTCTCTATTTCCAATCATTTCACTCCCAAGTGGTGCTTCATTTTTAAACCCCCTGCCACCCAACGACAGGACTCAGCACCCATTGAAAGTCTCCAAAGAATTCAGTCTCAAAATAAAACAAAACCCAGTAGCACATAATGGAGTCTTCACTGAATATTTTATGAAGAAAACAGCGGTAGAGATTTTCCTTACATTTCACAGCAAGGTAGCCAATAGCTTCAAGATCCCCAAACATATACATACCTTCTCCTAAGCTTTTTCACTCACACCTGTCACAAGATTTATATTGAATTTGTCTCTGCCTTTTCTCTCTGTCTTCAGGCTCCCACATAGCATCTATTTCCCACTTCTAGACTTTTCCCCTAAGAATTTTAAATGTATCAGTCCTTTATTACACAAAGCAACACAGTTCTGACCTGGATGCTACTCCAGATATTGCATAGCCCAACACCGCAAGACCATGCCTAGACAAAAGCTCAGAGCTCAGCTCCCATCTGGAACTGCCCATCTCAGAGAGGAGCTCAGCTGCCATACTGTTACCCACGCACCCCTGTGACATGCTCACCACCTACCTTGATGAACTTTCCTAAGCACTTCTTGCAAACATGCATCAACTGAATTGTCCCCAAGAAGAATCTCAGTGAAGGAAATTTTCTTCATGCAGTTACAGAAGTACTAGTGCAACCAGGATAACTGGGAGGATGTGGCTTAATAAAAATCTGAAAAGAGTCAGACACATAGCACTAGAGCCCAAGGGAGAGGTTAAGGCTGAAAACACAAAATCTGGATGTGTGCAAGTTAGGGCTGGAGTAATGAGAGGGACGGAGGGAGAGAGAACAGAGAGCAAAGAGAAATATGATAAAACAGCAGAGGTGTTTTAAAAGAGCAGACAATGAGGCACACAGGGCAGAAGCAGGGTGGACAGTATAGGTGGACTGGCCAGCAAGGGTTATGAGGAGAAGAAAACTCATAGGCAAAAGGGAGAGATCTAGAGAGCACTGAGTTGTTGGACATACCAGAGACAGGTGATGATTTGTTCCATGAGAGAGAGGGTAAAAGAAAAGAGAGGAAAACAGACAAGAGGGAAAGAAGACGACAAAATAGTTTAATAAAAGAAATCATTCTAAAGATATGGTCATAAGGACTCTGTGATCCAATGTTCATAAGATGATTATCACATTGCCTATTAGTAGTCCCTTGTTCCTGTAGTGAACGCATGTTTACAACAAGAAGGCATTTGAACTAGCTAAATTGAAAACTAGTTCACAGAGGAAAACTTTGAAGGTAACTGGTAAAAGCAGGTGAAAGACAAAAGATGAGTCAAGTCTAAAAATAAATGCAAGTGGGATGTCCAACTAGTAAAATAAAATTGACAGTTCTTTTAGTTCTTTAACAAAGGACCCTCAGCTTTTGTAGCCATTAAGATAAGCACTAAACATCTAAACTTGAAACTCTGGTTGGAAATTATACCTACCACACACTATGAAGTTCTCTGATCTTGAAGGCTTGGAAAACAGGGTTGGGAGGGGAAGGGAGAATGAGAAAGAGAGAGGCAATTTTCATCAGTGTCTGCAGCCAACTAGAGGGATATTCAAAATCACATTTCAAATGAAGTATGAACATGAGCAATATATTCACCTGGTGCTCACAAATCCCAGAGAAAGTTAATTAGCCACTTGGGAATGCAGTTACATTTTCTCTACCTTAGATGCACTGTGGGAAAAGGGCAAAAAGTTGGAATCACTTCTACCAGGAATGAGATTAGTTTATACATCGGTCTCAAGCCCTGGTTTTCCACGTAAGTGAAAAATGAAACTAGAAACATATGCTCTCAGGTTGCCCCTGATTTACTCCTCGTTTTAACAAGGACATCTAGAATGGTGATCTGGTCTGCTGTTTCATAGCAGGGCTCATTCAATCTTTCCCCAGACGGTTCATCAAAGTACACATCAATATTTTGCGCAATAGGACAGTGGTGCCTTTTCCCAGGATCTCGAAGGAAATGTGTGACTTCTCCCCACCCTCCATACTCTTAGAAGATCCATCTACACATTACATCACTTCATTCTTTTGAAGCTGCCTCAACTGGGCACATTTTTGCTGTTAAAGCTTCAGAAAAATTCTAGAGTGATGCATTTTATTTCCAGTATACCAAAAACATTAAAAAAAAATAAGAACCCTTCAAGTAAAACAAATACTATATATATCCCAAGTAATGAACCTCTTTTTCCAGGCTTGCTCAAAATCTTTGTTAGCTGGTAGAAACATTTTAATTGTGTGCAACTATTTTGTCTTCCAAAGCACGACCCAGCTAGCTTACACATTATGAGCAGCAAGCACACACCCTGTTTAGCAAAAATCATATTACTATATAAAGTTTCAGCCCAATAGCCACAGGTGCAAGAGGCAATGTGTCTGCAGTTCTCAATCACATTCTCCTTTATTATGGGCCATTTCAGCCAATGTGATCTATAACGAATGTATTGGGTTTTGTACTCTTTCAGAAGTTCCAGCCAGTGTCTATATGCCTTTCCCTTGGTGTTCCTGAGAGCAGGAGAGCCTCAGGGAGGGGTGGATGAAATTGGAAAATATAAATAACAAATCAAAAATTACAATTGATTGGATAAACAATTTCCCTTAGTCTGTTTCTTAATAAGTGATCGATTTTATGATCAATATTCATTATTTCCCAGAACATACCAAACTGCTTATTGAACAAATGAATGGCTGAAACTACAATGACACAGAATCAAAAAGGTGAACCAATTTCTTTAATAACATGGGTTGAACAGCCTGTCTCATCTTACCTGGTTGTTCCACATCAATGCACTTTTCTGCATAGCCCTTTGGAAAAAGGCTGAAGTTCAGGAAAACAGGGGAGGTAATTCATTGCTCATTAAAAGAAATGGGTTATGGGAGCACGTGTTTATACGTGTGAGGGCTGAATTGCAGTTTGTGCTGGGCTGTCTTTTGTCTGTTCAAAGTAAATTCTCCAACCTGCCAAACGAGGCTCTCCCTAAAGGCATTGCCTTTGGAATTTGGTGTACTGCATGGATGTGTAAAGAGTTAGAAAACCCACAGCATAGTCACTTTCTGGAAATATTTATTAAAATTTGTGAAAATGACTAATAGATAGTTCAGTCAAAACAACTGAGGTTAAACCAACTACTTGGTAGCTAAAATTGGCATTTTGTTTTCCTCTTCTCAGATAACTTTCCAAGCGTTTCATTGAACTTAACCGATTCTGATGAACTGTTAGAGACGTCCAGGATATTCTACTACTCTGTGGTTGCTTTCATCATCTCAAAACAATATGATGGCCAATACATTTTCAGATGGCTGTTTCCTCCTTCCTAGTTTTTAGTGATTTCTAGTGGTCCTGTGTACATTTAAAAAAAAAAAAAAAAGACCGTGGAGAAATGCAATTGCACTGGCAGCTAGTATTAGCACTGACTTCACCAAATTGCTAACACGAATGTGTGGACAAGCTCCACTATTTAGCAGAGGTAGTGAGCAGTACTCTTGCCTGGTAATAAGCACTGTCATGGGCAGGCCCATGCTTGCTGCAACTGCCCTTCCTGCCTCTTCGAAGCCAGGAGAGGAATGAGGAACCACATGGCTTGTTTCATCCCTTCTGGGCTCTCCTTTCTCATCCCTCATTTCATAGTCCCACAGTGTCTATAACAAATGCCTAATTACCCAGCTGTATGAGAAATGCTGGACTGATCAATTATGAAAGCAACAAATGATTAACTAGTTAAAAAAAAAAAAAAAAGCCACATCACTTACTTAAAGTCAGTCATCCAAGGCTTATCCAAACTACTTAGGAAAATCTCATTAAATCAGGCTCCCCTAATTAGAAATTAGATAATTCTGACAGGAGCAAAGCTAAAGTTTACCTTTGTACTGTCTGTTAAAAAAAAATGTTTTTGCAAAGCAAAGGAATAACATAAACAAGGCTTAATGATTTTGTAAATCTAAAGTTCTAGGACAAATTCAACATTCTCTTAAGTATCATGACAGCAAGTTGTCAACCTTGAAGCTACCTTCACACTATATAAACCTCCACTTACAGAAAATAGTCAAAGCTTTAATTGTGAAAACATTCTTATCTATCATTTAAGAAAGTCTCAGAAAATACTAGGTAACATAATTGGAACCTAGTTGTAATTAAAGCTATTTAAATATATGCACAAATGTCTCATTTATATTGCATCATTAGGAATCCATACAAGAAAAATTTCCAGACAACTAAGATTTTTACTTTAAGCATCAATATTTATTTTCTTTAGTGAGGTAAGTAAGGCACGGTGGTTAAACATGGTGACCAAGGCTGAGTCCACTCCTGCACCAGCTAAGGCAAGTAAATGTCTTTTGCCTCAATTTCGTCATCCATAAGATCAGGATAACAATGGTAACTTTTCATAATGATAATCTGAGGATTTAATGAGATGATGCACAAAAAAGCCTTCAGATCAATGTTTGTCCCAGTAAATGCTCAGCACATGCAAATTACTATTACTTATTCTCTTCTGAAAGGATTTAGAAAAAATACATTACAGACTTATCTGCTTTACCAAACAGAATGCACTGGTCATAACTTAATCCATTTTTATTTATTCAAAATCACCATCATTGAAATAATTGTATTATGCCTTACAAGATCACTTTTTCCTATATTAAGTCATGTCAAATTATCATACTTATATTGGCCCTTAATACTTTTTCATCTCCACCCTCTCATTGTTGCTCATTATCTATCAGTATGTCTCTGAGGTTTCTAATAAAGTGTTTTATTTTATATGCAATGGTCCAGATGAGGTTCTGTGAGAAATGCCAAGACTTCCTATGAAGTACCTTACCTATGCTTTCTGGAAGCTTGTCTCCACACTGCCAGTAAGGCCTTTTCCATGTTCTCCTGAGTTCTAGAGTCTAGTCTTGATGACTCAGTGAGCTAGACATCAGGTTTCTCCAGTGCTATGATATTTTAAAACACTGGGTATATATTTATTTAAAGTTCCATAATCCAGAATTTTCACTGAGACTGAGCACGCCCCAGTTAATAATATTTTCTAGAATTTATTTCTATATCTTATGGACTGCTTTTAATGGTGTAGAGCCACTGAAATTGGAGGTGCTTGCTTGGATTCTGTAGAGGAAGACTTGAAAATGTACTGGTTTGGGTTCCTCTTCACCTATGAGTTACATCAATCTACAAAGTATACACAATGTGGGGGGGGGTCCTTTTTTTCTTTTCAGTAGATTTTTTCCTCAATCTTTCATCATCTAATCTGCATTCTCTGAAATAAGACTCATATCAGAAAAATGAGATATGGAAAACTGTTAACAGCAAAGTCTCCAAGCATGGTGAGCACATTCCTCTAATAAGTTTTCATCCATCAGCATCAGACTCAGCACAAACAGAGTAAAGACTTTATCTTCCATGTGTTTTATTGAGGGGTTTTTTTTCATCTCATGGAGTGTAACATAAGCTGATGTGGCATTCAGGATTTACAGAAAATAGATGCATTTTTACTCAGCAAGGGAGAACATGTTTTCTCCAGAGAACAGATAGATGTTTAAAGACATAAATGCTCTAAAATGTCATATTATAAAATGCCCATCCTATTCCTCTCAGCATCAAGTATAAAGGAGCCATGATCTAATTAGGTTATTTGATGGTGATCATTTATGATGGTGAATACCATAAAGATGTCAACTACTAGTAGTGACTTCCTGGGTCTTGTGGTAGTAGCATTTCAACAGGGAGTAATAGGAGAGGTAAGCAAGAAGAAAATGGAAGAAAAAGGTGAGATGATGACCCTACCAGTCCAGAAATCAATATAGTCAAGAGAACAAAACCCTTACTTGTGCTGCCAGGCTCAAGACAGAATAATAAGAAGAAAGTCACCAACCCCAGTACCTTTCATGAGAGGATTGGGAGAGTCTTTGAAAATAGTGATTTTGCCACTCACCTAGTGTGGGACCTTACTGTAATACAGCTACACTAAACAGCCACCTCAATCTCTCCTACTAGAAAATGACATAGTCTAGAAAAGCTATTTGAACACTTAGGTTTTTAGACCTCAGAAGGAGTGTCAGATTATATTCATAATCCAAGGGATGGTAACCGACCATTCATGGAACAATACCATCTTTAGGGTTCAGATCACTTCTGCTCTGACCAAATGCCTTGGCCACAGCTGGGGGCCACATCCTGGCCCAACACCTTTCCTTCTGGTGGGCCTGCAACCGAGCTGCTCTCTGAAATGAGATGACAGGACAACTGGGGTATCTGCTTTGCCCTGTGCCACAACTCTGAATTGTTACAGAAGTAAGAAGAAGGAACTTACTGTTGAGAAATCTCAGAATGTATATTTTACTCTCCTAGCTTCACAGTTTGGTACACTCCATCTTGACTGAGTTCCAAATAACCACCCACCACCACCAAGGGCCAACCCTATTTACTTCACTCAGGTTCTCACCCTATTGAAGTTTATTTTCAAAAAAGTTGAATTAATTCATACTGAGGTACATAATTTCTTCACGTACTTCCATCACCCAAGACAATTTACATTATAACAGGATCAATGTTAGGTAGGCAGTTGATAATCTGGGATACATATAATGTATTTATTGGCATAGGGAAGAAAAATATTAGTTCTTCTTTCATATGTATTTTTATGTAAAAAAAAACAAAAGATTTACTAATATTGAATATAAATTGTTCTAGTTCTCCCATAAGCCTACCTTTCAAGTGGTCATATGTCATATACAAAGTACCCTGAGGAAAGGACAGGAAATCTACTATGTAGAAGTACATAGGAGTATGTCATATTGCTTAGTTTACTGTGCTACTGTTCAGTTCACTTAGGCTTGCTTAAGGAGATTTATGTGTTATATTACAAAGTTAAAACTAAACTAAGCTGTTACAAAATAGGTGAGAAGGTTCAAAAATTTATGTAAAAAAACTTTTCATTGGCATCATTAATAAGCTATTACAGCAAAAAGGTGAAGATAAGTGTCAAAGTCCTACAGGATTAAAAACAACCGTGACAACGATAAAACCTTTAAAATACAGCAAAACGTTTATAATTATCCTGCAATAAGATAGAAAAAGCCCATTAAAATCTTTTGTACCACACAGTTTGGTGGATTATCTCGTGACCAACAACTAGAAAGTCTTATGACGCTCATACATACTTTTGCATTTTTATTTTACAAAAAAGTCAAGAGGTATGAATTTGCTGACTATTTTAAGGAAAGAAAACATACTTAATCTGTCCTATAAGGTTGAACTTGATGTTTCATGGACAAGAAATACTGTTTTAAAACAAAAAACGAAAACTAAAACTTGGTCATGGAAAGAATATTTTAAAATTTGTATTTAGAGAAGTGCTTGGGTGGCTCTGTTGGCTAAGCACCCAATTCTTGATTTTGGCTCAGGTCATGACCTCAGGGTCATGAAATCAAGTCCCACATTGGCTCAACACTGAGCATGGAGCCTGCTTAAGATTCTCTCTCTTCCTCTCCCTCTCCCCTTCCCACTACCCTCTCATGCTCTCTCTCAAAAGAAAAAAAAAATGGTATTTAGAATTATTTCCATTTTAATATGATTTTACTATTGAAAATGATATGTCTGTCACCTATAAAAATCTCCCATATCTTCCTACTTCATACTTTTTAACAACTTGAAAATAGAATAACCTGTTTAAAATAACAACTTGAAAACAGAATAAACTGTTTAAAAATCCTCCAGAACAAAACTCTCTCCAAGGAATTTAAATCAATTTGTTTAAATATTAAAATTAGTTTCTTCTAATTAGTTTGCAAAGACAACTGATTAGCACTAGGAAAGATGGACATTTGCTTGCCAAGGAGCAACAAGAATGCCTGTATAATGGTGGATGAAAACTAAAAACTGAATATCACAAATTAATAAATGTAGCCACAAGGCCTAAATACTTTGATGAAGTATTCTTTCTAGCTATAACAGACATCAAAACAAGATTTTAAAAGAAGCTGAATTTAGAACCAGACCAAGCTACATCATATAGTACTAAACCAAGCTGATAAAAAATTATTGATTATAACTCAATCACAGTCATGATGATAGTGTTGATGAAAGCAAAGGATTTTGCATCATTACTATATGAAGTATTATATTTTGCTTTTGTCTCCTCCAGTTAAAATGTTTGCATAGGTTCTATTATGTATTAACAATTCATGCAATAGTACATACATAATTTATAAGTTGATAAATATGCATATTTTGGGGTAAGTACTCAAAAAAGTTTATTGATGGGATAAATAATTTTAGAACTTTGAACCACCAAAACGAGGTTCCCTTTTATTGCCGAGAATAAAACTTCTCGGGTGGAATTTCAGATTTTCGTAAATTACTGGAAGGTGGGCACAGAAAAGTATTTTCTTTCACCATCTGAAAGTATACTCAGAATCCATCTATGGGTAAAGCAATCTTTAGCACAGGTCTGACCTCAGAGCTGAACTAGATTAGTGGGGCCAACAGACATAAGTAAAAATTTTAACCACAACTGGGTTAGCCTCAAGTTGGAAAACATGACATTTCTACTTATTCATTTCTTTCCCAAAGAACCTTTCTTAAATCCCTACAAGCTCTATCCTGAGTGCTGGAGAAAGAGTGCTGCTTTAAAACTCATTCTCTCTTGGGAGAAGTAGACACAACTCATCCCCTCCTTTGTCGACAAGGGGCTCACAAGAACCCCAACTTAGAAACAAGGAAGCCATGTAGCCACTCTGCGAAACAGTTATACAAATTGCATTTGCAATGTGTCTTTAAATTGCAAGGAGCAGAAGTGCACCTGTGATTTTAAAATATTCCTAACAGTGTCCTCTGGATATGCTCCCCCTTCAGCTACAAACATTCTGCCGGCAAATGCTATTCCAGTCACTCTATTTCCTTCCCCAGCCCTTCTGTTCTTCTGCCCACACGTTTCACGGAACTACCAGAAGCCACCAGGCAGGCAGCTGCCACAGAGTACCGAGCAAAGATGAGGATTTTAACTTCTTGGGGTACATTTTCCAAATGCCAGAAAATGTAGAATCAAAGAAAATTAGCCATTCTGACAATCACAGTGCAGATGGGAGGGCACACTTGATTCTGCCCCCAGCTACAAGAAAGGGCAACTCTTTCAAGATCTGTCTTATGTACTTGTGGTTCAAAAACATTCTCCCTGAAAATATGCTGGCAAAATTGCTCAGCCCTTGAATACAGTCCCGAGAGAGCACCAAAAACCTGCAAAACGGGTTACTGTCACAGGACATACTCGCGTAGGAGATGAGTTCCACGATTTCTATTTTCTCTCTAAGCTCCTTCTTTCCAACTTCCAAAGAAATATATCAGAGCCTAATTAAAAGCAGTGCAAAACAACAAGGTACGTTGTTTAAGGATAAATATATATGTAGAGAATGTGTAAAGGAATGCAGCAACCAAATTCATTATCATAGTTACCACGTAGAGAGGACTTAGCATGGAGGGCAAGCTTTGTATCCTAAGTTGGGGGAAGGGGTAGTGCTTTACTGTCACAAGTCTTTATGCCTTCCGAGAGTCTTAAGTATAGTTTATAATGCATTTTTAACCCTAATGCCTTCAATTACATATGGCACCAAATTTCTCATTACCTAAATATTCAAGGTGAAGAAATTGAGCCCTAGAGTCAGGTGGCCAGAGTCAAAACCAGCCCTGCCCCTTACTAGATTAGGCAATTTTTTTCACCACTCTAAGTACTGGCCTTCATTCATCTGAAAAATATGCAGAAATAGTAGTATCTCCTTCAAAAATGGTGGGGAGAAAGAAATTAGTTCATGCATGCAAGAACTTAGTACTGTTCCTAGCACATAGGAAGTACTCAATGACCCATCTACTAATAATCCACTCAGCTGTGCACTGTATTCACTCAGCATCCACTTTCAGCTTCCCCCTCTGAAGCAAAAAAGCCAAGTATAGAGTACCAAGAGACATGAGGAGCCCTGCCCTCTGAGCCCAATTCCACATTCCCCAATGTTTTAAAACAAACATCTCTGCTTTAGAAAACAGTCAGTTTTGTTCTTTTTAGCTTCAGGAATCAGGGATGGATCAGCTCTGGGGCTAATGCACTAGGAAAGAGTTTTAATTTGACACTAATGTGGAAAGAGTCTCACCATGACTTAGATACTATAGACATATACCCAGCATGTTGGTTTTCCCACAATTCTAGAGCTGAACGTTATGATAATTAAATGTACATATATAGTGACCACAACCAGACATTCAGTATCAAAGTCTTTAGCTGTCATAAACCCAGACACTTCCATGGCTCACAAGGTAACCTCTGATAGTCCCCCTCAAGATGAAACTGCCCAGTATCTACCAAGATACTGGCAGCATCAACTATCATCAGATAGCCCTCCCACTGAAAGGCCTCTCATGGAATCATGCAACCCCCACATACAACAGGATGCATTCAGCCTCTAAGTTGCCATCTCTACAGACACGCTGGCTGTTCTCCATAGACTGGGATGGCTCTGTGTGAGACCAAAGAGGTAATTTCAGCAGCAGCAGCAGCAGCAGCCACTTGGCTAGTTGTTATCAGCATTGCTCAGGGAGCCACAAGGGTGGGAGGTGATCCAGGAGAGGTTTCAAAGCCTTTGCTGGTAACATAAAGACCACATCTGCTGCCTGACCACTGGCCGTGGCCAATGAGCACAGCCAAAATGCATTCTATTGTCACTTGATTTTATTCTCTCTCCCCATGGTGGTCAATCTACTCGTATTAACTGTGGAAGGTTCATTGTACACATATGTATCTTCAGGATTTGTGAAAATGCTACATTTTTCTTTGTAGTTGCCTAATGCAGGAACCCTAAGCAGGTCTGTCCTCTGGTTTCAAGATGTGGTTGATAAATGATAAAGGCAACTCCTTTGTCTTTTAGGTTGATTATCCCCGATCCTTAAGATAAAGTGACTCAATTATTATCATTGACTTTCAGCTCTTAGCCACAACCACACAAGTCAATCTGCAACTCTCTATTGTGATCAGGTTCTCCCGCCTACTGACACTTGATCTATCTAGGCTGTGGTTCCAGAGACATTTGTTACCCAAAGTCCAAGCCCAGGTCCTATTCAGGATCACTGCTTCCTGTTTGACCTATGCTTGGTTCAATGGTAAAAATACCCTCTCTGAATAAATCTGGTGTATCTGCCACATTGTTTTCAAAGGTGTGAACCTTCATAGTTATCTTGAATTTCCAATCTGGTCCCTCTATACATCTGAAGACCTACCCCTGCCCCGCAGTTTAGAGATCTCCTCTGCTGGAAAGCTGCCATAAATAACAAGGAGGAACCAGCACTCATTGTCAAAGGCAACATTTCTCTCCACCATATCCTTGCCTGTATGCTACTCCCCAATTCCCCACACCCATTCAGTTTCCTCTTACCCAATCTTTCCTACTGATCCACAGCTCTTAGACATGGATATGAACAGGCTCCACGCTCAGAACTCATCATTACTTTTAAGTTATCTGGATCAAGCATAATGTCCTCAAAGTCAGGATGTCTTTTAATTGCATAAAGACTCTAGTCTCAAGGAACTTCTACTTTGAAAAAGACAAAAAAATATATATAGCTTAGATGCAAAAGAAACTAATTTCAAACACATGAAATATAATTTAAGCATTAAAACAAAATATATGGTTTCATCTATAAACATGTCTTTAGGTCTGTTTCGATATAAAACTCCCATTGTCTTTCTGGGTTGGCTTCGAAATAATCCCATTTTCTTCCAAAAGCTCTGCATTAGGAGAGATCAGTGTTGGTCTGAGTTCTTGAACTTTTCTGATTCAAGCTTAAGCAGACTGGCATTGTGCATATCATGCATATAAATTCGTAAGTGTGACAATTCCTTGAAAATTGACCTCAAAAAGAAAGTATGTGAATGGGCCTAGTACAATGGCTGGCAAATAATAATAACAAGCACTCAATACATGTGAGAGACAAATTCAGACCATTTTGTCATAAATTATGATTTACATGTTTTTCTATGAAGGACTATACAAGAGGGAATGAATTTTTTTTCTTGCATTAACTATGGAAATTATAGCTCCAGAAAAAAACTTGGAAAAGAGCGTCAGGGACACTTACATATGTATTCTGAGGAAAACAGGAAAAAAATGCAGGCGAATTCTGTAAGAGCAGCCTATAAATGGTGAACCTGTTATCAAATACTTTCTTCCAAATTTCTACAGCATTAAGATACCTATTTTCACAGGTAAAAAAAAAAAATCATAGAAATCTCCTTTAAAAAATAAAACTCTCACAAGGGACAAAAAAGTAATTAAGAAAATATGGTTATTCACTCAATTCCTCTCTGGCAGCCATCTTGTTTCCTACTCCAGTATAAAGTTAGTAATTTTAAAACAATAAAGATGGGATGGGGAAACTCCTTATTAATGAAACACTTTAAATGAGCTCCCTAAATACTTTAACTAGCATTTAATTTATTTTTAATCAGGTGCTTATCATTTGTTAATTCCAAAGGCCCCAGGATTCCACAGCCCTTAGATAGGCTAATCTCCCATTGGGAAGCAACACATATTAAATAGTTACTAAACCTTGGTAAATACACTTTTAATAATTAATTCTAGAAGTATTTAACTTGCAGTAATATACCGGATATTTCAGCAATATTATAATCCATGGGATATTGCCGAGGGATTTCTCAGATTAACACATTTGGGTCCCTGAGTCCCATCTGTATACCTCTATCTGAATTAACAGCAGGTGATTCAACACATGGCTACCAGCCTCTGTGTGTCTGAGTGACCAATGATTTTATTATCATATCAGTGAGATCAAATCAGTGAAATGCATCAGCTAAGGAAATGCTTAGTAAGGGATGAGACAGACAGTGGCTTACAAGTCAACCTGGGTTTTCAAAAATGATA